>NC_071388.1:54209268-54509268 GCF_022682495.2 Desmodus rotundus | reverse complement strand
AATAAATTATAATTAAATATATATATTCACTGGCATAATAAACTAATATTTGCAAATTTACAGGCCAGTGGGGCCTAATTACCTACCTATCCTGTGTTTACCAATTTATAATTAAACTCTCATCTAGATCAAGGCTAGCAACTCCAGTCAGTTGTAAGTATATTTGAGATAAAATGTAATTAATTTGTTATTTTGAAATTTTAAAAATTTCAAACATTTTAAATATCCCAACATTGGTTCAAGGAACTAAACTACATGAGGGATTAGTGACAGAGGGAACCAGAGCTGAGTCAGCATACACAGACATAGAAATTACAGCTTATGAACGACAAACCAACCGCAGGCCTTGTGGGCACAATTGTGTTTAACAACGCTAATGTTTAAGATGAGGGCAGCTTCCAGTTTAATGGAATCTAACAATTTACATCTTTCCAAAAATTATAGATTAATATATAGAGCAAATAAAATCATCTGAAGCCCACACCAATAGTATATCTAAGAGACAGCACATACTATACATTTTAATTTACATGGAAGTGAGGAAATAATTAAAACCCCAGAAAAAGTTCACAGCAAAAATATATATATGGGGACTGTGCAAAGATAAGACTATGGTGAGGTCCTCTATCAGAGGAATGCAGATAATATCAACAAGATTTCACTTCCAGAAGGAAAAGTTTTATTTTTCTAAAATCAACACTGGCAATTCTAATAAAGAAAAATTTTGATATGATAGGATATTTGTTATATCATATTATATTATATTAACCTTTTACCTATCAGCTAAAATTATGAGACTCAACTCTGAAAATTGTTCTTCAAAAGTAAGAAATCATATATGTAGAATTCCACATATTCATTATGAAAAATTGGAAACAATCCAAATATATACTCTGTGCTGACTACAAACATTTTAAAAGACCTACATATAAGTATAAACCTCATTTAATATTTTAATATTAGAAATAAGAGCAGTGCTGTAATTTCAAACCATTTTGAACATTTTGTAGAATAAAATCTAAGGTTTCGTTATAAGAGTATGAGAATGCCTGGTAATAATCTAATTACATAATTAGAAAGATATCACTGTACAACTTTCAATAAAAGACTATATTTGGGGAAAAGTTATCAATAGATGATCAGATAATTTATTGAAAAGTTGGATAATTTCACAGAACAGAGATCATATCTGAATCAACATGATTCCAATGTCCTTTTTATCTCTAGATAAAGAATCCTTTTTTCCCAACATGAATTTTGGGTGTTAAGTATGTCATTGGCATGCCAGCTTTTCCATTTAAGCTTTACTTAAAAAAAAATTATACTAGGACATCAGGGAGTTTATCTGGTTATTTTTTTCCAACTGGCAGCTGCTCACAATATAGAAAAAAACCTACATTGAAACTTCCTGCAGCAGTTTTTACTGGAGAATTACAAGTACCTGGGACAAATTGTAATCAATGTACCTAGTACACTAAATACAGTAGAATACCATCATAAAGTAGGCTTTAGTTTGAAACCATCATATAATGCAAAGTTGATTAAGGTCAATATTTCCCTTGAATAACACCATCAAGAGCAAACAAGTTGTGTACTTTTAGTAAAGTCAAACTAGTCATTTTTTTCTTTTCTTCTTCTTTTTTTTGTATGTGTTAGAACAGTTATTTACTACTTTGTAATAGCACAAGATTGATAGCTACAATTTGAGGAGCTTAGGTGTATGAGAAAAAAATCTTTAACCACTGTGAAGACAGGGTATGACATACTCGGTCACAGTATGAGGGTCAATGGACACTGGAAAATGGCATCATGGACTCATCTCCGTATGAGACAGAGACTTTTGCACTCCCTTCCACAATTTTCATGCATTTTGCTAAATTTTCTTGATTTAAATTCACTCCAACAATGTACCTCCTCATAGTGCAATGGAAAAAATATCAATAAAATCATGCTAATAATTGGGTTTCTCCCCTAGGCATATCCAAGTTCTTGGAATTTCTCCTCTACCTGGAGCTCTAGAGAGATTTAGACCTAGAGTATCCCTTGCTCACATTTGCACAGATATGACCTGCAGTGATGTAGGACAATTTCTCTCTCAGATGGAGTTTGGCCTTGCCTTAGCAACGATTTTCCTGATCATCGAGATAATCACTCTACAAAAAAGCCACAGGGTTACAGGTGCGAGATGAGGGTGATGAGTATTACAAGGATAACGTAGAGTTCCTGTTTATATAAAGGAGTAAAACTCCTGCCTTTCCTTGACTGGATACGCTGAGCTGGAGTTCCTGGCTCAGAGAACAGAGCATGGGCTGGGCGTTGCTTCCCAGTTACTCCCATAATTAGGACTTTTAAAATGTGACCAAACTCAATAACATTAAAAGCAGCCATGGATGAATTCTGCTGCGTATTCCTGGGTGCTATGCGGCACGTGGATACTCACTCACCATCTTTACGCCAGTGTAAGAATTAAATATGCCTTTCCTAAATTCTTGCTCATCCTGCTAGCAGCTCCAAATCTTTCTCTTTTCCATACATGTATATCCACATATACCTCAAAAGAATCACAAAATAGGATAGTTTATTCTAGATTCATATTAAGAAAAAGGAATTATACAATTAGACCTCCGGAGTCATACTTGTTCATAGTGGGGATGATATTTTTCATTGTATGATGAAAGGTGTTCTGTTCTGCCTTTGCTTAGTCTTCTGTTTCAGACAGGCTGAGTGGGTCAGTGGGCAGGACCAATGGTTGGGAATGATTATGAACTTTGTTACCACTTAGTGTATTAATATACATATTATGGCCTTTGGCAGTAGCATCACCTACTTGTCAGAACTGTAAAATTTCTGACTCCCCACCCCAAAACTACATAATCAAAAACCCCAAAGAGGCATTTACCTTTGAGGGAAGAGGCTCCCCCCAGGTCATTCTGATACACACTGAAGTCTGAGATGTACGTCTTTGGAGCAGAGGTCACATAATATGCCCAAGACCAATTTTGTATGGGTCATCCTGAATCCAGACAGAGACAGAAGCCCCTAGGTAAAGCTATGGAAGACAACTTTTGGGTATATAATTAACAAACACAGGGCATATAATTAACAAACTATAGAAATGGTCCCTGAAAGTATAGCCTTGGGCATATAATTAATTTAAAGCACTGATATGAATTAAACAATGATAGGAGGTTGCTTTCAAATGTTTTTTAATTATTTTTTATTTATCTTAAAAATAAATAAAATGGTGACATCAATGACATCTAATTAGTGGTTTATGTAATTTTTTATTTTTTGCATTTCATAAAATATTATGTTTTATTAATTATAATTACAAAGTTACAGTTTATGTTGTTTTAAGTGTCAGCAACTTGGTGGCATCCAAATTATTTAAGAAGTGCCTATTTTTCTTCTGAGCTTGTAAAAGGTACCTGGAGTAATCAACTTAAAATTTCATACCCTGCCACTGACACGGTTTAAGCTTCAATAAGTTATATAACCCTCTATCCTTCAATTTCTTCTTTTACACAATTGGGTAATAGCACCTGAAACCTACAAAAACCCACGTCATTATATTTAATTAAATAAAGTGGATAAAGAGCAGAAATGATAGTCTAACAGCTGATATTTATCAGAAGAATGTGCTACATAATTAAGGTAATACTTTAAATCTACCACCTTTCTTCTAAAAGAATCCTCTATTTCATTTCTCTTAGTAAGCCTTTCTATTCACTCTCTGTGATTCTTTATAGGTGAAGATTACCTTCGTTGTGGAAATTCTACTTTTAACATCATAACAGATGTCTTATTCTTATACCATTCTTATACCAATTCTTATACCATTTTTAAAACCCAATATCTCTAACAAATCTTAGTTTATTATAACTATTTTTCACCAAAGAAACTTATATGTGGTATACTCTGACTGCATAGAAACTTTATTTCATTAATATGACCTTTCTCCTTTCTTTCCTTTTGATTCCAACTGCCTCCTCCAGTACCCTGACTCACCTGCCTCCTTCTGCCTTGCATGACTCTGTCTTAATCATTAAGTCCTCAAGACAATGTGATTCTGATCGGCATTAAATAATCAATCTTAGGAACTAAACCTCCATCCGGTCTGTTGACCACAGAGGCAGAATTCACATCAAACCAGAAATAACATCAGGCCTCAGGTGCGTTTCAGCTCTGGGACTAGAAAATCAGGGGAATGGGAGGAAGGGAGGCCATGGCTGAGTCAGGACCAAATGCCCTGATCAACTAACCCCGTACCAATCAGTAGAGACCACAACCCAGACCACAACCCTAACTCCCTTAGTCATCGTGATTAGTGATTTTCTCCCATATAATCCATCCCCTGGAAGCCATGGGAAGCCAGGTCTTGAGCATTAGCTCATCCATCTCTGGGTGTGGGCCACTTCCTGAAAATAAACCCTTACTTTTTTGCTACAAACTCCTATAAGTGTGTCATTGGGCTTTGATGGGCACAAAGAATCCCCTTTAGTCAGGTAACAATTTTCCATCTAGATAAAGTATACTTAATGATAAAGAATAAGATGCAGATAGGTAGCAACTCACATAGAAAAACTTTTTACCACAAGTGGTTCTGAAGATAATTTGAGAAAACCAAAAAATGTAAATATGGTTAAAGAAGAGGTAAGTGGGTTTGGCTGGGGTGCTGGGGGAATAATGGGGGGAGAAATGAATGCAACTGTAATTGAACAACAATAAAATAATTTAAAAAATAAAGTGAGAATATTTTCATTTTAAAGAAAAATGTAAAAATCAGAAAAATTATGAAAAGTGATCATTTTATAACAGAAATGAACATATTATATTCCTAAAATCTTTTTCAGTAATAGAAAATATATAGCATATTTATTAGTTAAACCATCTCATCATCTCATGCCTATTTGAATAAGCTCACACATTTTGTGGTACTGTGTTCAAGAAAATAACAAAAAAATGAATTTCTTCAAACTTTCCTGAACTTATGATACATTGTTTATTAAAAATTAAGTAGCACAGATTAAAATAATTTTCTACTTATGTTTATGAAATAATTATAGCCCCCTTCTCAAAGACTCCACTCTCCTCTGATTTTATTTTCTTTTTCATTATAGAAGGCAAGTTTTATTATTTTGTTATCTTTTTAAAGAATACAGAAGCTTGGAGCAGGATGGTTGTTTGTAACTTCATAGAGGAACTACTACAAATAAAATAAACAGGTCGGAGCTTTACTCTCTCATTTTAAGTCAACATCAGAAAACCAGAGAGCTTATTCAGTGACCCTACAATAATCTTATCTTGTAAACCACAGGAAGATCCTGGCGGAAAATCAGACCCAAATTTTAATTGTGCTGCATGCAGAATTACATATGTTGAATTCACTGCCTCCTCTAGAGTTCACGTGAGATTTGGAATAGCAGGAGCGGGATTGGAATTGGGACACCCAGGTGGACTCCAACAACGCTGACCCTCTGAAACCCCTTACATGTGGAAGCCCCCACAAAAACCTGATCCTCTTTCTGTGATTCAGGCAGTAGTTTCCCAAACCAAAACCTAAACACTTTTCTATATCTTGTCTTTCTCTCTTCCAGACATCCAAACAAATACCAAGCTCTTTTAATTGTACCTTCTAAACATCTTTTAACCTACTTTTATTACTGTTGTCATTACTTTAACCTGTGCATGACTATTATTATATATCCCCTCACGATGATAGTTGCTTCTTGCATTTACTATCTTTTTGTTGCCTCTGTTAAACAAAAGCAAATGAAAAACTAAAAGTGTCATGGCTGAAAACTTTTCTGAAGGAAAGGGTTTATTGGGCTAATAAAGGACCAGGTCATGCAGTATGAAGTCTAAACCGCCAGCAGCAATACTAGAGGGGAAAAAGCAACATGTCTACCATCCTGGAGTTGACAGGCTTTTTTTTTTTTTTTTTTAACACATTAAGTAGGGAGAAGAAAGATGTAAATCATTTTGAAGGAATTTACATTGGCTACAGGTAAAGGGTTTGGGAGAAAGTGAAGCAGGACTAGTTTTGGGATATGTAAGAAAGCAGTATTTGCTTCCTTGGACTGCTTGTGGCCAACGGTCTAGAAAGCTCATGTACGAGAAGTTGAGTGCAAGAAAGTTCAAGCAAGAAGTGGGATGTACTGGGAGTTTGTGTCACTGGCTATTTGCTCTTTTGGATAATCTTGGAAATAGCCTCCCAGAAGTTAATTCAAAGTTCCAGCACACACTCAGGAATGTAAATGGTCTTTTGTTGGTTTTGCCCTGAATTTTTTAACTGACTAGACTCTCTCCTATGTTCCTGGCACTGATTGGCCTGCTCTGATTAATTTAGGATATCTCCTTGTCACTTCAACATTCTATTTTTGCATTTTCAATCTCCTAGTATCAAAATTTCCTATGTTAACTTATCTGTGAGAATAACTTGCGTAGCTTCGGTTTTCATTACCTGATCTGAGAAGTTTTAGGTATGGGAGAGTTGTGTAGAGGGCAACGAGTACTTACTTGCATAGTCAAGTCTTCAGTTCACAAGTGAGACATTTTGAAGCTTTTGTGATATTAATTACACAGAAATAAAGAAAATCATCTACAGAGAGTTCTGAAGAAAAAGACCTAGATCCACAGAGCCCAGAGAATCTCTGGTATTTAAGGGATGAGTTTGAGAGAACTTCCAAAGGGGCTATGAGAACACTACTAATTTAATTAATTTGTTTTCCTTTAATATTAACTGGCACAGTCCTTAAACATTTACTGATAGATATATTTTATACCAATGTGGTTATGATAGTAAAGCTTATTTTATTACCCTAAGTATTTATAAATAGTATGTTTAAGTAGACAAACTTTTTGTGACAGATGAGCTCTTTTCCATTTCAAAAAGGAGAAACATAAATCTTAGGAAAGTTTTATAAAATAATGTCAAAGACACATGTCCTAAGTAAGCCAGGATGGAGTGTCTATAAGTAGTACTTAACTAACTATTTTTACTTAAGTCCTTTTTCTCATATGCCAACTTCTGTGAATCTAAAATGATCCAAGTCTGAGGAAAGAAAAGATAAAGACTTCTCAAGGACATTCATTTCCTGGCATAAATTTTTTGCAAACTCTGTATAATTTTTTGATATTTATTTATTTATTTATTCTTATTTAGTCCTTATTGTATTTTTTTCCATTACCACTTAGTCCCCTTATACCCCCTCCACCCAGCAATCACCACACTGTTGCCCATGTACATGAGTCCTTTGTCCTTTTTGCTCAATCCCTCCACCCCCAACTTCCCTGGCCCCCACTAGCTGTCATCTTGCTCTCCATCTATGAGTCTGTCCCCATTTTCTTTGTTAGTTCAGTCTGTTCATTAGATTCCACATATGAATGAAATCATATGTATGGTATTTGTCTTTCTCTGACTGGTTTAACTTAGCATAATGGTCTCCAGATCTATCCATACTGTTGCAAAGGGTAAAATTTTCTTTTTTATAGCCAAGTAGTATTCCACTGTGTAAATGTCCCATAGTTGTTTTATTCACTCACCCATTGACAGACACTTGGTCTGCTTCCATATCATGGCAATTGTAAATAACACTGTGATGGATGTAGGAGTGTGTATGTTCTTTCAAATTAGTATTTTGGATTCCTTCAGATATATTCCCAGAAATGGAATTGCTGGGTCAAAAGGCATATCCTTTTTTAACTTTTGAAAGTATCTCCAGACTGCTTTCCTTAGTGACTGCACCAATCTGCATTGCTAATATAGTACAAAAGAGTTGCTCTTTCTCTGCATCCTTGACAGCATTTTTTTTGATGTGTTAGTGACAGGTGTGAGATGGTATCTCATTGTGGTTTTAATTTGTATTTCCCTGATGATTAGTAAGGTTGAGCATCTTTTCATATGTCTATTGTCCATCTGTATGTCCTCTTTGGAGAAGTGTCTGTTCAGGTCTTTTGCCTATATTTTAAATTGAGTTGTTTGTTTTTTTGGTGTTTAAGTAGTTTATAAATTTTGGATATTAACCTCTAATCAGATGTATTGGCAGATGTTCTCCAATTCTGTGGGTTGACTTTTTATTTTGTTGATGATTTCCTTTGCTGTGCAAAAGCTTTTTAGTTTGATGTAGTCCCATTTCTTTATTTTTTCTTTTGTTTCCCTTGCTGGGGAGATATATCTGATAAAAAAAATGCTATGAGCAATGTCCTATGTTTTGCTGCCTATGTGTTCTAGGATTTTTATGGTTTTGGGTCAAACATTTAAGTCTTTGACCCATTTTCCATTTATTCTTGTGTGTGGTGTAAGAAAGTGGTCTAGTTTCATTTTTTCTGCACGTCTCTGTCCAATTTTCTCAACACCATTTATTGAATAAACTATCTTTAGCTCCTTGTATATGATTGCTTCTTCTGTCAAATATTAATTGACTATAAATGTGTGGGTTTATTTTTGGACTCTCTATTCTGTTCCATTGAGCTATGTGTCTGTTTTTGTACTAGTACCATGCTGTTTTGGTTACTGTGACCTTGTAGTATTGTTTGATATTAGGTAACCTAGTGCAATTTCGCCAGCTTTGTTCATCTTTCTCAAGAATGCTGTTGCTATGCGGGGCCTTTTTTGGTTCCATATAAATTTTTTGAAATAATTGTTCTAGTTCTGTGAAATATGTCATTGGAATCTTGATAGGGATTGCTTTGAATCTATAGATTGTTGTGGGTAATATGGACATTTTAATGATGTTGATTCTTCCTATCCACAAACATGGAATTTGCTTCCACTTGTATCTTCTTCAAATTCTTTCTTCAGTGTCTTATAATTTTCCAAGTACAAGTCTTTTACATCATTTGTTAGATTTATTCCTAGGTATTTGAATCTTTTTGAAGCGATTGTGAATGGGATTGTGAAGCGATTGTTTTCTTAATTTCCCTTTCTGTGTTAGTTCATAATTGGCATATAAAAATGCAACTGATTTCTGGATATTAATTTTGTGTCCTGCTACTTTTGCTGAATTCATTTATCAGTTCTAGTAGTTTCTTGGTGGAATCTTTGGGGTTCTCTATGTACAGTATCATGTTATCTGCAAATAATGACAATTTTACTTCTTCCTTTTCAATTTGGATACTTTTATTTCTTCTTCTTTTCTAATTGCTGTGCCTAGGACTTCTAGTACTATGTTGAATAATAGAGATGAAAGTGGACATCCCTGCCTTGTTCCCAATCTTCAGGGGAATCCTTGTACTTTTTGCCCACTGAGTATTATGCTGGCAGTGAGTTTCTCATATATGGCCTTTATTATGTTTAGATATGTTCCCTCCAGTCCCATTTGGCTGAGAGTTTTTCTCATAAATGGGTGCTGGATTTTATCAAATACTTTTACTGCATCTATTGATATGATCATATGGTTTTTATCCTTCATTTTGCTTATATGGTGACTCATATTATTAATTTGTGAATGTTATACCAATGTTGGATTCCTGGAATAAATCCCACTTGATCATGGTGTATGATCTTTTTGATGCATTGCTGTATTTGGGTTGCTAATATTTTGTTAAGGATTTTAGCACCTATGTTCATTAGAGATATTGGCCTATAATTTTCTTTCTTTGTAATGACTTTATCTGGTTTTGGAATTAGGATAACGCTGGCCTTTTCAAATGAGTTTAGGAGCCTTCCCTTCTCTTGAATTTTATGAAATAGTTTGAGAAAGACAGGTGTTAGTTCTCATAATGTTTTATAAAATTTACTTGTGATGCCACCCAGTCCAGGGTTTTTATTTTTGTTGGGAGTCAAACTATGTATAATTTTAAAGTAACTTGATTTAGATACTGTCAGTGTTTAACCTCCACTTTCTAAAATTATATGGGCTGCTGAACCCATGGGACCCATAATTCCCCTCTTTTTACTACTCTCCTGAGTGAGCAAGGTCCTTAAGGATGAGAGTTTTGCAGTTAGTTTATGTTGTCACTTTATTTACTCATGCATAACCTTGTGAAATTCCTCAGCATCCTTTCTCCTTTGTTTCCTCATCAATAATAATACAAATAATAACAGACTGTCACTATTAGAATTAAATTGTTTAAATATATTTTAAAAATAACAACACACAGTAAGCACTCAGTGAACTATTATTTTTAATAATAATAATATTTATCATCCTTCTATCACTCATAGGAAGTTGTAAAAGTGTGCTAATAAGTAAAAGTGCAATGCAGTGTGAAATGAGTTTTAAACAGATATACAAAAATATTTTGTAATATTTAGTTTCTTACAGTTTTCAAGAACAACTGAAAGCACATGATACATGCTTGTACACACATATAAACTTTGCCAAGAAATGGAAGATAGCTAATTCATACAGTAATTAGTAATTATTAAAAGACAAATTACCAAATTTTGCATGTACTACTTTATCGATTAGGTACTACTGTAAGTGGAAAAAGTAATTTTTCCACTTACAAACCTGAGATTTCCATTAGTAGATAGAAGTCCCCTGATCCCTCAGTAAGTACCAAAATTGAGAATATGTAAATTATTGGAATTTTAGTTTTATTTAAATATCAAGGGATCCTCTAAATGTGTCCATTTGCCTGATGACCTATAAACTTATGTATTATATGAGTTCAAAATAACACTTAGATTTTAATGTACAATATAGTTTGTTTTTACTTTTTAAAACAAGTAATTTAATTTTTATTCATTATTAATATTAAGTAAATTATATTTACAGTTATGAACCTACTGATTTAATGGTTCCAAAGAATGTACTCTTTTTCCCAATGTTTTTTAATGACACTTCATAAATCATTGAGAAAATAAAGCATATTAGCTGGACATCTGCTATTTAAATGAAAAGCCAATACAATATTTGAATTATTTTTTTCTGCTGAAAACAGACAGATGGTCAGTTAATTTGAGTGCTTCATCAATTGAATATGAGATTGTATAATTATCAAATATGTATTCATTTATTAATCAGCATTGAACTTGAACATAGAAAGGAAATTAAATTTTCTATATTTAGTGAAAACTGTTGTATTTATAAAGCATTTTCTCAGTGTTCAAGTGACGGGCTATTGTATCTTCTTGATTCCATAGTCTTTTACCATGTGGCTTATTTTCTTTGCAACTGATTGTACCTTTTCCTAATATTTAGGTAGGCATTTTTTCCCCTGGAATATATTTTTGCATGTGGTACTTTATAAGTTCTATTTTAAAGGTAGTATTTATTAGGTACATACTTGAACAATTATGTAAAGAAAGTGAGTGACCTTTCTATATTTTCCTTTCTTCTCCTTATTATTCAACTGTAAATTGTTTTTTCAGTGTACCTTAGTACACTCTTTAAAATTCAAGCTCATATAAGACAATTGGTGAGATTATTATACTTTCCAGCTGCTCTCCTTTTCCTTCTGAAACTGGAAAAGTCAGCGTTTGTGCTGCCTGTCACTACCAGGACCAATAAGTAGAGACAAGGAGTGAACCTTTATGGACATTTTATTCAGATGGTCCATGATGTGAGAAGACAAAAATGGTGGGTTATGTTCCCTAAAAGACCATCTTACATCTCATCTCAAATCAACCATTTTTATAAGGAGAAGAAAAGTGTAGATTAAAGGGTTTGAAATTCAGGGAAAAGATTAATCAGATAAAAGCTGCTATCTGGCCATTTCCCTAGAATCCCTTCATCTGTAAGTGGATGAAGCAATTACTGACCAGCAATTCTTTATCTGTGTCCTGGTCTGCAGATTTTCCCTCCCGGAAGCACAATGGTTCAGATACCATCTTGATTGCTCGTAGTCCTCCTGGGCCACAAAGGTTGAGTTGTCTGCGGGTCTGCTGGAGTCAGGTGGGTGATACATCCATGTTCCTGGAACAATATATGTTTACATGCATTAAGTACTAAGCTTGTGAACTTTAAATTAAAGCTCAAAATTTCTGAACTTTTGAGTTCCCTCATCACTTCCTTTACATTCTATTCTGTCACTTCTATCCTTACATTTTTATTCTAAAACAAATGCTCTAAAAATATCAAGTTAATGTATTTACTGCATCTGTCTTATTATGTGAAATCTCTGTCTCTGGTTTTCTTCCCATGAGTGTCTACTGGGTTTCACTCCATTGTTTTCTTGCTTTGAATGCAGCTAAGGAAAAGTTGAACAGAATCCTAGCTATTCTACTAAAAAGGATTTTTTAAAAAAATTGTCAAAATATTTTGTTTTTAATGTTTAGATTTTAATGAATGTATTCATTATTAATCTTGCCTTATTTTTAGCTATTCTAGTTTCATTTCCCCTGGCACAGATCTGACACTTATATATGTAGTTTATATAGTTTTTAATCTTTTCCTTTCAGACAATTTTTGTTTGAATTGTAACATAAAATATATATTTAGGTGATTGTCTTAGTTTTCTTCTTTGAAAACTTCAAATAATTATTTGATCATTTACTTTGTAATCAATGCCTATCACTTTCTCCCTGATAACTTTTACTTTTTTATTTCTGTTTTCTTTTAGTTCGTTTGACTGATAGTTGTCACCTTTCTCTACTTTGTGTATTATATTGTGTTTGCCACACTGCTTATTCTCTATTATACTACAAATAATTTAGCCTTTACTTTTTCTGCAAGCTTTTTGCTTATTTCGTTCCTGAATTCTGTGGCTTCTTGTTTTATGCACCTAGCCATCCCCTTTTGCTCTCTGGTCATCTCTTCCTACTTTTTCTTTCATTTCTTATTGTTTTACCTAATGCCTATAATTCCTGCTCACTTTTGGAAAGACACTACTAAAATGTCTAGTTATATGCTTTGGAATGTTATGGAAAGCAAACTGAAGCCTTGTTCAATCTTCAGAATGTTTATTACCCTGACAAAACTTTCACTAATTGTGTTATTTCTTTGATTGTCAAGCATTCTTTCTGTTTTAGGTTTTGAATGAAACACAAATCTTTAAATTAGAGTAGAATAATAAAAATTACTTAGAACTAACTATAGACTTGGAGAGGTTTAACAGAGGAAAAGAAAGAACTGGAAGTACTAAATCCCATGGAGTAGCTACCAGTTAGAGAGATATAAAGAGAAAGCCCCACACGGAATTCTACTTCCAGATGCTGACTAACAGCAATGGAAACATGAATTACGCATTTCTGTAATTGCTCTTGCTCTGTAAGCTGGGATAAAAATGGTCAAGACTCTGAGAATTAGAGTGAATTATAGTGATTGAGCATTTGGGGATTTTTAATATCAAAGGATATTTTCTACAACTGGTCAAGTATTTCAAAGCTTTAGGGTACCCCCAAATACTCTAAAGGTTTTCACAAAGAGCATTAAAAAAAACCCTATTTGACAGTTAAAACTAACCAGAATGCATTCGAAATATCCCTTCAAACATTTCCTTATGTAGCAATGCCTTTTCCAGGATAAAGAGAAACACATATAATATTAAATATTTAGTCCAAAAATGAAAAATGCAATAAAACTAGTTTCTCATGCATCAAAAAGAAAATAATAGGTAGTTTCATGCACATTATATAGAAAACTAATTAAGGGTCATTGATACACTCATGTTAGATGCAAGTAAATTAAAGAAATTATCAGATACCTACACAAAATATTATATAACAAATCAAACAAGAAGGTCATACTAAAAAAATAAATGAGATATAGAAGAAAGTTCACAAATTTTTCAAGTTATAGGAAAATTTAGACTTTTATATACATTAAATATAATGAAGCCAAAATTGATGTAATAAAATAAAACAATGAAATAAAATGAGAGTGTCAAATGAAATTAACTAGAGTGAAGTCAAATATATTAAAGCTATAAACAACAAAGAAAAGAATAGAGATAGCTGTTGCCAAAATTTTTAACATGGGCAAAAGCTACAAATGACTAAAATGACTACAGAAGAAACAAATTGATGAATAAAAGAAGTACTGAGATAATAATGGCTACTGTAAATAGAACTTATTTCTGGAAGACTGATTCATTTAAACTATAATATACAACAAATGTTAAAGAAAATTCATACATTCAAATTACCCATGAATAGTTTCCAAAAACTAAGTAGAACTAATAAACATTTAAATTGTATTCAAGGTAAAATTAATACTTAGTCATTTGTTTATGAGTGTATTCATTCAATACATAATTATGGAGTTTCTTCTTTATGCCCTGGAATAAAATTCAGAAGACATGTGTGGATTCTGGTCTAACCGGGCTTACATTACAGTATAGTGCACTTCTGAAAGCCAAGCAGTTAAGAAATAATTAAAATAACTATAAATTTTGGTAAATGTAAGTAAGAAATAATATGCAGCTGAGATAATGAATGGAGTGACTACAGAGGGCTTTAGAGAATATTGAAAGTAATAAAAAAAAATAAAGATGGTCCAAAGATTGAAGGAGGATTATTTCTAGGAAAGAAACAAAAGGTATAATGGCCTTTAAGCAGGGAATGCATTTTTTTAGCATTTCAACCTGTATAGACCACCATTATTTAACTTGTTTATTTTTGTATAAATATATAGCAAGGTTGAGCCTACTCTTTATAAACAGTTCTGTTTGTAGGTCCTTAGCAAGGTGCTATCAAATTGTTCTTCCACGTGGTTGTGCCTGTTTATTTATGTTCCCCTCAGCAACCTTCTGGAGTTCTCTTTTCCTCATAATCACATGAGTGTCTCATTGATGTTGTAGTTTGCATTTTCCACCTTTGAGTGTTAAAATTAAGGTTATTCACTCTGAGTTCAGATGTGAATGATAGAACCATATTTTCAAACAAACCAGGAGAGTAATCTGCAGGTGTATACTCAAGACCTTGAGTAAAAGAGGAAAAAGAAATTTCTTTATATCAACTCTAAATGCCAAAAGTATAAACAATAACAACATTTGTGTTCAAAAGTTAAGTTTTAATTCTTTATAATCTTATCATGCTTTGTTAATAGACAAAGATATTGAAATTTTTGGGCTTTCATGATATGCTAAGGTAAGTATTTCAGAAAGTGTTTGCCAACAGCTGACCAATTGCATTACAATCCATCTCTTTCAAAGCTTCGTATATCTGTCTCAGGAACTACTGCAAGTGAGGCAAGTGAAGGCAGGTCTGCCAGGTTTTAAAAGCGGGTACTTAGATACATACCAAAGGATTCCATATCCCAAAGTAATAACCAGAAGACAGGTCTACTGAGCTGAGCCATGTCAGAAAAAGGGAAAAGGTGATGTAACTTCACAATGACCTGCCAAGTACTGAAAAATACAGTGAGCATGGACCAAATGATTCTGGATGGAGTCTGGGAAGTCTAAGACCAAGGCACCAGCAGATTCATTGTCTGTTGAGGACCCACTTCCTGGTTCATAGACAACCATCTTTTTGTTGTCTATGGAAGGAGGTGGCTTTTTAAAAAGTATATGCCGGTTAATGTGGAGAAATTTTGGTGGCAAAAGATTGGAATGAGGGAGTAACCAAACAATTAAGTCTCTTTGTAAATAGAATGTTCTTTTCCTACTCTCAACTGAAAATCATCAAATGTTTTAAGAAGCAAGTGACACAATTTCTTTTGTTTTTTTTAAGGAGATCATTTTGGGGGGGATGATATGTTTAGTAAATGGGAAGAGAATAGTTGGGTGACATTTGAGTAGCTCATAGACAATGACACTTCACTTCAATGATGTTAGAGTTCATTCAGAGAAGTTAATACTTTTGTCATATTGTAGGCACAAAATATCCAAGGATATTGAAGGATCTGAGGTGAGTAATGAAGAAAAAGGAGGATGACATGTAAGTTTCTGGCCTAAGCATCTGGTGTCTACAGTTCAGAAGTCCTATTTTAATCAGATAAGGAAACTTGAAGCAGAGAGCAGTTCTGAGGTAAGGAGACTCAATAATTTATTTTGGAACATGTAAGTACAGATTGAAAATAGACATTTTACCATAATCAGGAGATCTAGTAAACACATAGGCAGCTGAATATGCCAGTCTCTGCTTGGTTAATGATTTTGGGATAAAAATTAAATTTTGAGAACAATTAGCATAAAAATGATACTAAAATCTAAGGTTTAGTGTAAGAATAACAAGCAATAGAAAATCCAAAGAGAAAAGGAAGAAGGCTGATTTGAAACTCATACACAGCAAGAGTAAAACATAATAAAGCAACCAATTAGGTAACAAAAAGCCTTGAGGAAGTAACAATTCAAATGCTGAGATGTTTACTTAGATAAAATCAAGAAGAAGTCCTTTAGGAACTTTGACTAGGACATGCTATAGTAGGATAACCACAAGAAGAGACATAAAGCAAACATCATTGTAACCGAAAAGCAGGGTCAGCTGCTTGCTGCAACAAAAACCAGACTGTGAGACAGGCGCTAAGACCTGGGAGAATGGTGAACTCCCATCTCAAAGACTATTACCCCTCCCAGCTCAAGCTGACAGTTCTTACAGACATAGAGAGGATCTGCCTTCTTTTCTCTCCCATTATCTTGCCAGCTTTTGGTGTGCATGAGCCCTGCCCATTCACCAGGCTAGCGTTTGGACACTCAATGTAAAAACATCCCTTGTACCATCTTGGCCAATGAGGTGATTCCCCAGTTTTTCCTGGCTATCTGCATTAACATCATGACATTGTGGGTAGAGAAACATGGTAGGAAATGTAAATGGCATATTTTCCTCATCTTTTACAGGACATTAATAGAGTGGGGTACAAATAATCTAGATTTATAAGCTTAATTATTAAAATGTATGACATTAACTCCCAACACATCTAAATATAATGATGTATGCAAGAACAAATGAGAGTGAATGAGAATTCAGGAAGTATAAGATGGTAGAAAGAATGCAAGTTTTCGATTATTTCACCTTCTGTATCAGTTAAACACCAGAGACAAGTAATTTAGTAGTATAACACACAGTGCTGTGGCATCAGCCACCTTGGGTCAAATCTCAGCTCTACTACTACTTATTGAGAATGTAAACTTGGCAAAGGGACTAAACTTCTACATGCTTTATTTTTTTCACCTACAAAGTAAAAGTAATAGTAGTGTCTGTCACACACGGTTGTAGCACAAACAAAAGGAATTAATTGATTCAAAGCACATAGAAAAAACGCCATCATATGATAAATGTTTGCTATTTTTAAACCACCTAACATTGATGAATCAATTTAATTATGTCATATAAAAGTCACAGCGATCTGACTGCAGTCAGTAGGAGAAAGTCTCACCAACACAGAGACACAAACATGCACGCACAGCAAAATAAAATGTAGAGATTATCAATCACAGAAGGGAGAAAATAAAAGTATTAAAAGTGATATAATAAAAAATAAAATTGTACAAAAATCTTTGTCTTTCAATTATATAAAAAAACAAGTAGGATTGTATGTCTTTGTCTTATTCAAAGACACATCTAAAGTAATGGGTGAACTATGAAAACCTTGACAAACAAGAGCATTTTATAATAATAAATTCAGTCTAAATGAGTCATCAGAAGTCATAAAAATTTGAGCAGTAAATATAATAATGTTAAATACATAAGGCATAAACTAATTGTACAATCAGCTTTTCAATTTGGTGGGGATTTCCTTTCCTTTTTTAAAAACATGGAATGCTTCATGAATTTGCATGCTGTCCTTGCTCAGGGTTCATGCTAATTTTTTCTGTATCATTCCAATTGTAATGTATGTGCTGCCAAAGCAAGCACAGTTGGTGATTTCTTTATTGTCCAAAGAGCAACTCTAAAGTTTAATTTTTTTCAGATAAAAGAAATCAATACATATCTTTTAGGGATACCTTATCAGTAATTTCTATATAATCTTAATTTTTCTAATCCAGTATATAGAAATAAATTTTTACAGAAAAATTTTAATGAATACTAACATTTTTAAGGAACAAATTATTGTAATAATGAATGAGTTAAAATTAATTAAAATATTAAAATAAAAGTAGTAAAAGTGGAATGTAGGTGTTTATATATATATATATATATATATATGTTAAACAAAACAGTAGAATTGTTTGATATCTGCAAGAGCTTGTTTGTTATACAACAATAAAGAAATATTGGCTTTAACTGACACATGAGACCAAATGGACAAAATTGACATTTACAGAGTCTTTATTCCAGAATATCAGATTATGCTTTCTTCTCCAGTGCATATGGGATATTATCTAGAATCGACAGTATATTGGGTTACAAAACTAGCCTGAAGAAATTCAAGAAGATTGAAAAGATATCAAGTATATTCTCTGATCACAATGCTTTGAAATTAAGAATCAATTGTAAAAAGGAAGTAAAGAAACTCACAGATATGTGGAGATTCAACAACACGCTACTAAAACGTAACTGAGTCAAAAAAGAAATAAACGGTGAGATCACAAGATACACAGAGATGAATGAGAATGACAATATGACATGAGTACTTCTGAGATACAGTGAAAGAAGTAAGAGGGAAGATTATGTCATTGCAGGCCTATCTCAAGAAATGAGAAATACCAATTAGAAAACCTAATGTTACATTTTAACGGAGTAGAAAAAGAAGAACAAAATCAACCCAAAATCAGCATAAGAAAAGAAATAATAAAAGTTGGACTTCCAGCCAAGATGGAGGCGTAGGTAGATACACTGTGCCTCTTCACACAACAAAAAGAAGGACAACAAATTTAAAAACAAAAAACAACCAGAACTGCCAGAAATTCAAACTGTATGGAAGTCCGACTACCAAGGAGTTAAAGAAACATTCATCCAGACTGCTAGGAGGGGTGGAGACTGTCAGCTAGGGTAGAGAGGATGAGCAGCAAGGTGGCAGCTGGTGGACTGGGCAAGTCTGTGGCTCGCAGGCCAGGCTGTTGCACATTCACGTGCACATGAATAGGGAGGAACAACTGGGGAGCAAGACGGACTGCACAACTCAGGGTTCCAGCACAGAGAAATAAAGCCTCAAAACCTCTGATTGAAAAAAACTGTGAGGGTTGTATCGGCAGGAGACATTCCCAGCCTCACAGGAGAGTTCATTGGAGAGACCCACAGGGTCCTAGAATGTACACAAGCCAACCCGCCCCGGAATCAGCACCTGAAGGGCCCAGAGGAAATGACTGAAAGTTGGCCCAGAGCCAAGGAAGCAGCATTGTTCCCTCTTGGAACTACCCCCCTCACATACAGTGCCACAGTGCAGTGATGCAGTTGCCCCATCCTGGCAAATACCTAAGGCTCTGCCCCTTACTACCTAATAGGTGTTCAGAGACAGAAAAAAAAAAAAAAAAGAAGTGGCCCAAATGAAAGAACAGATCAAAGTTCCAGAATAAGTACAACTAAGTGATGAAGAGATAGCCAGCCCATCAGATGCACGGTTCAAAACACTGATAATCAGGATGCTCACAGAAATGGTTGAGAATGGTCGCAAAATAGAGGAAAAAGTGAAGGCTATGCAAAGTGAAATAAAGGAAAACGTACAGGGAACCAACAGTGATAGGAAGGAAACTAGGACTCAAATCAACATTTTGGTCCAGAAGGAAGAAATAAACAGTTAACCTGAACAGAATGAAGAAACAAGAATTCAAAAAAATGAGGGGAGGCTTAGGAATCTACGGGACAACTTTAAACATTCCAACATCTGAATCATATGGGTGCCAGAAGGAGAAGAGGAAGAGCAAGAAATTGAAAATTTACTTGAACAAATAATGAAAGAGCACTTCCCTAATCTGGTAAAGCAAATAGACTTCCAAGAAGTCCAGGAAACTTGGAGTCCTAAAGGAGTTGGACGCAAGGAAGCACACACCAAGGCACATCATAATTACATCACCCAAGATTAAAGATAATGAGAGAATCTTACAAGAAGCAAGAGAAAAAGACACAGTTACCTACAAAGGAGTTCCAATAAGACTGTCAGCTGATTTCTCAAAAGAGACCTTATAGGCAAGAAGGGGCTGGAAAGAAGTATTCCAAGTCAAGATTGCTCTATCCAAGAAACCTATCAT
This sequence comes from Desmodus rotundus, assembly GCF_022682495.2. NCBI lineage: Eukaryota > Metazoa > Chordata > Mammalia > Chiroptera > Phyllostomidae > Desmodus > Desmodus rotundus. The sequence goes on along the minus strand of NC_071388.1, from coordinate 54,489,309 downwards.
TTAGAATGGAATGGCAGCTAAAGTGCTTCCAAGATAATATAAAGTTAAAGGCATTCATCATCACCAAGCCCTTATTATATGAAATGTTAAAGGGACTTACTTAAGAAAAAGATCAAAAATATGAACAGTACAATGACAACAAACTCACAAAAACTAACCCTAAAAAATCAAAAACAAACTAAACAAACAACTAGAACAGGAACAGAATCACAGAAACGGCAATCACATGGAGATTAGCAGCAGGGAGGAGAAGGGGGAAATGGGGGAAAAAGAATAGGGAATAAGTAGCATAAATGGTAGGTACAAAATAGATGGAGGGAAGGTTAAGAATAGTGTAGGAAATGTAGAAGCCAAAGAACTTATATGTACGACCCATGGACATGAACGTACATATACTAATGGGGGGCAGATATGGGTTGGGGGTGCAGGGTGGAGGGGAGTAAAGGGGGTAAAAATGGGACAACTGTAATATCATAATCAATAAATATATTTAAAAATCATAACAGAGTTTTTAATACTACTTTCTTGAGAACTGAGAAAATAAATCACCAAAAATATATAGAATAATAAAAATACAAAGAAAAATTCGATACACTGATATATGTTATATATAAGAATATAAATATAAATATATATAAAATGTTACACCTAACATCTGTGACAAAATGCACTTCATGTGCTATGAAGGAATCACAATTGACTTTAAAATAATACCCAATTAATTTCACAAGATTAAAAATTAAGCAATATACTTCCAAATAACTCATAAGTCAAAAGGACATCATCATAGAATGTAGAAAATACTTTTGTCTGAATTGTGAAGGACACGCAGCATATCACATCCCAGGGGAAGCAAATAAAAAGGTGCTTAGAGAGAAATGTATTACCTTAAATAGCTATTTTAGATATGAAGAAAAGCAAGGAATCAGTGATCTGATATTTGATCTCAAAAACTAGAAAACAATAGTCTCACTCAAGATATAGATGAAAGTAAATTATGATAACATCAAAATAGAAAACAATGTACAATAGAGTAAATAGACAAAGCCAAAAATTGTTTTCAAAAGCAATAAAAAAAGATTAACCCCCAGTAAGTTTGTTCAACACAATAAGGGAATAAAAACGAATCTATCAATGTCAAGGAGTAAAAACTCTTAACTACAGATCCTCAGTACAATTCAAAGAGCATAAAAATTATGAAATATTGTACAGTAATAAATGTGACAATTAATATGAACAGAACAATTTCTTTAATCATAAAATTTACCATTTTGTCACAAAAGATCAAGAATATATGAATAATCCTTTACCTATTAAGTGAATCTATTTTTTAAAAATCCCATCAATAAAAATTGGAAGTCCAGATTAACTTATGGATATTTTTTTCTCATACATTTAAGAAAGATATAAAACTACACTAACACAAATTCTTATAGAAAATTTTAATGTACTTATTTTAGGAGGCCAGCTTGAAATTAGTACCAAAACCTGATGAGGATATGAAAGAAATATGATACCAATCTCTCACATAAACAAAGCTACAAAAATACTAAATAAAAAATAGCAAATTGAATTCAGCTGTATATAAAAAGAAAAAAATGTGGTTTAGTCTAGAAATGCAAGAGTGGTTTAATTAACTGTATTAACAGAGAAAATCATATCATTCTCTTGATAGGTGAAGAAAATACTTGTAACTTCCATATCATTTCATGATAAAACTGTTAGCAAATTAGGGATAGAAGGCAACTTCTTTGCTCTGATCAAGAGTATCTACAAAAGCCCTTCATCAGACGTTATGTACAACAGAGAAGTGCTGAGATTTTCCACCCTGAGGACATGGGTGACTCAACCCTACCCACTGTCACTTAATAATATACAAGATTGTAATGGAAGTGAAAATTAGCACAATAATTCAAGCAAAGGAAATGCTAAAAAAATTCAAAAGAATAAAAAATCATATAATATTGTCACTATTCACACATGATATAGTCATGTACTTGAATATATATTTACCAAGATATAGTATAAGAATCTTTGCAGCTGACTTATTCATAGTAGTATAACAAACCAAGTGTCTATATATACATAATGGGATGACATACAAACAATGAGAATTTTTAACACTATATTCACAAAAATATAAAAAATTTAGAGACATAATGTTTGGCGAAAGAAGCTAGGCACAATAAGCAATATGTTGCCTCATTTACATAAAAATGAAAGTAGATCTATTCTTTGACAATAAATTGTGACAGTGACGACCCTTGCCCACGGGCAGTGTCTGGGAAGGGGCAGACTGGGCTGGCAGGGCACTTGCGATGTTCTCTTCCTGTTCGGTGTCCTGAACAGGTATGAACAGGTTCGGTGTATGAACAGGTTCACTTTATGCAGGTTCAGTAGACTGTACCATTTTGCTTCCTGTATTTTTCATATGTGGGTTGCAGTTTAATAAAAATCTAATTGAATTAATGTCTTACAATCAAATATGCCCATTGACTTTGAAGCAATAAAAATATGACTTCTCTCACCCATATTATATTATGATTTTATGGAAGTAGTAGCCATGAAATTAGAGGAAAGGAATAATAAAGTATTAGAAGGGAGGAAACAATAAGGATCCTTATTTATAATTGATCTGATTTTATGCTTAGAAAAGAGAATATCCTTTGGGAAACTATTGGGAGTAATAAAAGTAATCAGGCTAAGGGTGAAATTGGTATATGAGTATTTAAAACTTTTCTGCATAAAAGTTACAAGTAGAAATATAATGAAAGAACAGACCCCATTTAAAATAGCAGCATGAAACCTATAACACTTAGGAAAAAAATTAACAATAATTTTGCAGAATATGCTGTGAATAAAATATGACTCCATAAGCCTACATGCCCTATTATTGATCATCATGGATTACCCAGAGGTAATACTCAGACAATTTCCCCTATGTGGATTATTCACAGCAGAATCTGGAGTTTAGACTATTAACTCCTTGTCCTTACAGGATGCTTCCCAGCCTCCTCTCCTGACATTATGAATTGAATGTGCACAGTTACAAACTAATTCTGCAGTCACACCTAATGGAACAATTAGAAATGCTAACTCGCTATAAGAAATGGCATTCCAAGGCAAAATATGAATGACTTCTGATATGCTTATTATCACCCTGCTCCCTTTCATTAGCAGAATAATTAAGAGTTGGCTGCAAATGCAAAACATCCATTAAAGGCCTTTTATTATCCTTGCTCTCTCTCCTGGAGTCTAATGCTCAAATTCTGTCACCTTTTTGACATTATTTTGTCTTTGCTAATTAAACTGTCTCGTAGTCACTTCTCATTCCTCTGGGATGAAAGGAGAGTGAAAAACATGTAACTCAAGAGTGAAGCAATTGAGGTATCAAGGCTCTAGAATATCTGCCTGCTTCAAGAAAATGTTAACGGAGTGCTGTGGGCTCCCTACTCTGGAGGAGCGTCACATGGGAGAACACAGCTGGTAAACTTATTATTGGTTTTTAAGCAACTGTGTATTCAAACTAACCTTTTATTCACAAATGCTTTCCCCTAAGCTATCCAAGTCAAGTGGCATTTAAAGTATTATATAATGAGAGTAATATGTAAGTAATTATGGTTACTAATAGATGACAAAGAATCCAAATGATGCAGCTTTTGCAAATATTCACTTGTGATAAAAAATGAAGTCTTAATTATTAGGGAAAACTGAAAAGTTTTGAAAATATCATTATGGTTGTATTAACATTTGTCAAGAGTGTTATAGAGTTGATTTTAAATAACAGCACCAATTTTCATGCTTAATTTTAGAAATTAAAATATCCATTCTATTCTGCTAATGCAGTAGGTGGAACAATGTAAGTAAATTGGTTAACACATTGACTGATATTTAAGTGTTTCATAATAGTTGACTTTGAATGTGAGGTTTTTAGTATTAGGTTTTTTTATTTTTCAGACATATTCATGAAATTTATAATTTGACTTACATATAATATAGAGTAGCATTTTCCCATCTAAGGCAAAAACAGCCAGGAGATATGAGAATAAGGTGAATGTTGTGTAGAAGGAAATATATTTACAGGAAAACAAATCTGTTTTTTAAAATACTAAATTTTAAACAGATTTTACTGGAAATTTGATTTTAAAATAAAATGCTAACTATGGAGTATAAAGATAATCATCATAGTGAGTTCATTTGTAAACTATGTGCTTTTTAATTTGCTCATACAGCCACATTAAGTACTGATAGTGATCACATGTATTTGTTTCAAAAATTATTCCAAATTGCTCTCCAGTGGAAGACATTCAAAAGATTTTACTATGACTTGCTGTGACTTTAAGAATGCATCTCCTGGGGACTGCTCTGAGTGCATCACTGTCTAGCCACTATGCTGTGCATCTGAAATTATTACAGAATATTACTGAATATAAACTGTAACTGAAAAATAAAGAAAATATTTTATATGAGTTTGTTAGTCTAACTTGTTTCCAATTATTCACCATCTACGTGTTGTAAATTATTTATTTTCATGGTCAAGGAATCTTATGGGAATGTGATAATAAAATGTAATATATGTAATTTATAATTTTTTCTATTTTGTTTAAATTTTAACAATCTATGTTTCTAAATTTACTCTATATATTGTTACAAAATAATAGAATGATCTTTGACAGAAAATGCTGGGGTTGGGGGATAGATCATACCAGCTTAAAAATGTCCCAGTGCTTTCAGAGGAAAGTCAAAAGGCCTCAAAATACTGATCACATGTTTAGAATTCCCATTCAAGTTTTGCAGACTTATGCACAGAAACATCAAATCTGCCCTTTGCTCCGCTGAATTGCACTACTGACATTTTTCTCATGGATGTAGACAGAGAGGGCTAAAAGATAAAAATTTTAAGGGTTCATTTGAGCATTTATCATTCCAAATGGGACAGCACTAAAGCAGAAGTGGTTCGGACCACTCAGCTGACAGGGTCCTGAGGAAAGACTTACACAGTGATGTGCTGCTTAACAGCGGGGGATGTGTTTGGAGAAATGCGCCATCAGGCAACTGCATTACTGTGCACACATCAGTACTCACACAAGCCTGGATGGTGTACCTTCCACACCCATAGGCTCTCTGATATACTATCATTGTATATGCAGTCTGTCATTGACCGAATCAGCCTTGTGTGGCACAAAACTGTACAGAGTATAGGAACAAAGAAAGGAACTTATTTGATCTACGATAGCTATTTGTGTTTGGCCGTACTAACCACTTTGCTTATGTAACCTTGAGTCATTCATAGGTTTAGATTTTGGTCTGTTTACATAGGCTGCCACAGCATTAGAGCCACCTCAATCTAACGGCCTCCTTCTTTGATTAATTAAGAGCTACTTAATCGTAAACACTTTAATTAAAATAGTAGTGATGAATAAATTGTCACACTATCATATTTTATTTAATTTCAATTTTGAGGATTATCAGTTTTTCTGTTAATTTGCTCAGATACCTAAAATTATTTGCCACATGAGAGCACTGATGGGTTATACTACAACATAATTATTAGCTGTTATGCTGATATTATGTTTCCAATTATTTTTCAGCTATGTAAGATATACTTACCCGAGTAATCAACTGTAGTTTTGAGGATGACATCAATACTTATGATTAATGCTTTCATAACCATGACTTAACATTTTACTTAAGCAATAAAGGGGTGTGTATTCTGCTTTTTTTCCTCAAGGCTGAGGCCAACCCTCTGTTTCTTTAGAGTGTGTAGTAAAGACCTGTGTTTTCATTCCTTATCTAGCCTTTCTTACGGCTTAGAGAAGTATGCCTCTGGTGAGAAAAGGCTGTGTGGCACCAGCCATGAGGATCCACAGGTGTTCTCAGTAAACCTATGAATTCCCATTTGAAGCTGAAATCAGAAGGAAGAAGCTTGAGAAGCCGCAGATTTGTCCTCCCTTAGTCACGTTCTCATCTCATGCTTCCCCTTCTCAGGAGAAGCAGTGCTTCGCATTCCCCTCCTCCTGATTTCTTTGCTCTGCTTTCCCCCTCTATCATCATAAAAGCCTCTGCCTGCATTAAAATTACTAAGATGGGCTCTGAGATGTAAACCCCCATCTTCCAGACCACCAGCATCGGAATAAATCACGTTCCTTTACACCAGCACCCCTCTCTTGAGTACTGGCTTTCTAAGCAGCAGGTAGCAAAACCCTCATTCTATTTCAATTTCTAAAGTAAATCTTTCATAGCATAGGTCTGCTGAAAGAGTAAAAAAACAAGTGAGTCACCATAGCCTGGGTAACAAAAATTACATATATCAGAATGGGCTGAAACTTAAGGAATAGATTTTATTTTATTAACTAGCCTGAGAACTCAAACTTTTGATCGTTTCAGTTGCACACATGGTCTGTCAAGAAGGTAACCAGACAAGTAATATGAAAAATAGAGACATTTGCTGAAGAAGATACAAGAAACACTGTACATAGGACAATGATACCCAATCCCTTTCAAGTGGGCAACTTGGGACCTCACACAGTTCTTCCAATCATCAGCTTCCTCGTATTTTCCTGTATCTTCTCAATGATCCGAAATCTCTTCCCTTTCAAAGGTGATTTTAGTTTTGAGAAAAGCCAAGAAGTCAGAGGGCACCAAATCTTGGCTGTAGAATGACTGAGTCACCTGGGTGATTTAATGATTCACCAAAAAATTCTGCATAAATGTGATGCATAAGCAGGTGCATTGTTGTAATGAAGCTGCCAATCACCAGTTGCCTATAGTTGCAGCCTTCCCAACCATCCAAATAGTTTCCACAGAGGAATGTTCAAGCTTAATGCAAAATTTGATGCAGATTCGTTGCTCTACTCAGTCATTTTGAATACGATAGCCACATAGAACACATGCTCACTGAGTGGCATCTACCACCACCCCCACTGACTAGTACAGTGAAGTCGTCATTGTTCATGCATATGCATTCCAGTCCTCTCTCCTTGACTGCCAGGTTACATCAGTGTTGTGTAAACCATTCTTGTTATATTAACAATGGCTGGACATTTTCCACACAGACCTCGTGTGTGTGTGTGTGTGTGTGTGTATCCTATAGATAACCATTTCTGAAAAATTTAGAAAATAATATTCACATGTCTAAACTCTTGCCATCCATTATCCAAACTGCTTGACATGTAGAAGATAACATCTTGGACCAATCTAGGAGCTAAGAATGCAGGACTGATTTTTTTTTCTCCTCAAGAATATACTTTTTACTATTAGAACTCTCAACTTTTCTCTCTTCTTTGGAACATGCGTCTCTACCCTGGTAATGCTTCCATTTTGCAAACCTTAAGACCCTCGAATAAAACATCATCATTTAAATCTAGCAAAGTCTCATGGTTCATTTATATTTGGTCAACAGGTCTTAAATGATTTTTGTTCTCTTCTAAGAGCACAACATTTTGGTTGTTCGTGGTTGATTTTCAAGAAATTATCCCGTTTCCTGTTTTGAAGACCAGGCATATAGAGTACATGTTATATGACTTTATGGTTTAGAAGAATGAAAACAGAGCTTAGCTGTGATCCTATTAATTATGAATAGCCTGATTCAAAAATAAATGATATAACTTTGAAATTTTTCATTTGCAGTAATATAATTTTTAATTTTCTCATTTTATTCAATTTTGTCAAGTTTAGCCCTTTTGTCATTTATTGATTAAATTCTGTCTGATTCAGAATGATTCTGATGTACTTTTATGTATCTGATGACAAGTAAAGCATTGGTTACTAAGAAGTGTCAGTTGAAAATGGTATGACCATTACTGCTGTCAGCAAAGAAAAGTCAGCCACATTCCTGGCTCTTCTTCAAGAGAAAAATCAATAATGTGACTAGATTACCAAAGTATAATCAGAAACATGGGCATCATTGAACTGAGGTGTTGAGCTAGACGTCCCCCTAAATGGAGAAGTCCCCCACTAAACTGGCTTGGGGGATGGTTAAGCTTACCATGCCTGTGTGAGAAACAGAAAGCCCTATGAGCGGCGGGGGGCTCTGTGAGACATAGGGAGTTGGGGGTGAATACTAAACCTCAAGCATGGCGGCCATTTGGGCTCTTTACCACCCAGTTTGAGAGGATGCAGAAGGACCCCCACTGGCCCACCATGAGGAAATGCCACACAGTTTTGGACTGAGAACTGGAAAACATGAAAACATGGCTGATGTTATTGGGGATTGAGGACCTGCCTAGCCAAGCATGGGGTTACTGGGGGAAGCCAGGAAGTGGAATTGGTGAGCTGCAGACTTCTGTTTTTCTAAGAGAAGGTATCCATGGCTGGCATACTCTGAGATGGGCCTGATTTGGCGAAGGGAGGCAGGACTCTGTGTGTTTGTGGGTGTTTATTTTGTTTCTAAAGGAAGAGGGATTTAATGGCAGAATCCCACCATTGCTCTAAATCTAACTTTTAAATAAATACTTTCTTTCCTTTTCACCAGACCATGGCAATGGAAGTCATTGAATTTTTGGCAGTGGGCAATAGGACCCAGAGGGGTTCTGTTACATCATGTTTGTGGGTGATACAAATACAACCAATGGAGTTATTATTAATTTTTTCCAGCGTAAAGTATTTGTAAATAAGATCTCCATGTAACTATAAAAGACTTCAGTTTTCATGTTTTTGAGTGATTGCTTTGTGCAATCAAGAGGACCAGAATACCCTACCCCAAAATATGCTTCTTTGTCATAAGGATTATTTTTGGTTGGTTATTTTTAAGAGGCTGGGGACACAGGAGAACCTCTGAAATCAAAGAAGTTTCAATTTTGTGAAGAAATGTTACATTTATAAAGGAAATCTCCATTTCTATGTGTCTCCTTCTCTGTACCAGAAACAGAAGGATGACTAAGTTTCTAGAAACTCTCATTTTTCTCATCTACAAAAGTATTAATGAAGGATCACATGATCTGTTTTATTTTCGTAACATCTGAGACAGTGTAAGCACACTTCAGCGTGCCGTCTTTAATATCAGTGATGTCCTCTACAGTGTACGATCATATGAAGGGTTTACTTGGCCCGTTAAAAGTTATCTGCCAAATGGAAGACACATAACAATAATATATACAGTTTGTAAAGTAAAAAAATCAATACATCCCAGAGAAGATGTGCAATAAGGAAATTATATGACCCAATGTGCAAGCCCTGTGACATGATATCAGGAATATTAAATACTGTTCCTGTGAAAATAAAAATGGCATAAAAATTAGCTCTGATTCTATGTTATTTCAGGACTAAAAATATAAGAAACAGATCAGAACTAACCTTCAGTATTTTGTTTTATGAGATAAAAGTTTTCTTTGCTATCCAAAAGTAGAACATTCCTATGAAGTCTTTCCTAAGCTGAAACGTCATAAAGTGAAGAAGCAATTACCTTCGGGCACATCTTGCTAATGGATGCACAAACACACTGAGATGAAGAGAAGATGCTCTCAGACAAAGGAGATGGTGGCTTGATGCTGAAACGCTGAGTGTGGTTCTCTGGAGGGAGTTTGGTGAAGCCACTCTCGCTGCTCCTTGCACGCTGCCCTTGTATTCAGCAAAGCAAATGCTGAATGCTGTTTTTGATTTTCACTTTTATTTTTAACAAAAGTAATTTTTTTCAAATTTCTTAGCAAAAAACCTTTATAAACATAAATCTTATGTAAAAGTGAAGTAGTATAAAGCAAATTTTCAAAAAATTGGTGATACCTGTACAACTGGAGTTTATTTCTACAAAACTAAAAATGGGCTATTGAAGGGTTTCAGAGTGAGCTTCCCCCAAATGTGACAGTTTGGCACATGAACTCAAGCTGAATTCATTCAAGACTCGGAAGATTTAAGAAAACCTTTAAGCTTTCCCTTAACTGCCTAAAACAACTGAGATAGAGGGCCAGGCCAAGAAAGGGGGCTATTACCACAGAGACTTTTCATCTGGATGACCAATTGGTACGACAGGAAACTCATCTAATTACCAAACATGCGCTTTTCTTATTTTCTTCTGAATTACTCTCCCCTCATTTGAAGTCTCAGTTTCCTATCAAATTTCTTATCTCAGGCTGGAATATAAGCTTCAGTGGTCTACAATGCCCTTCCTGAATCAGATATTCTTACGGGGACCCCCGTACATATCTAGTTAAATTTGTTTTTTTCTCCTGTTACTTTCTCTTGTGTTAATTTAATTATTAGACCAGCTGAAAAATCTAAGAGAAAAACAAAATATTTTCCTCCCATATACTATCCAAATGGGGAGTGATTAGAGCAACTTAACGAGTTCTTTAACTTAGGAGTAACTAAATAAACCAGAACTTGGGATGAGAAAGAACATGCTCCTTTTCAACAGTGTGATCAGTGATGAATAGGTTGCTAAAACACTACTGATCACATCTCTTTATGTGGCTCATAATACAAGAGCAAAGGGACACATAATACTAGCAACTTAGAGAAAATTTAAAGTCCCTGGAAGGGAATAAAGTGTGTAAATGAGCACAGTATTATAGATCTGTAGAGCCTACAACCCTGTGGGAAATTGCTGACAACTGGTTTAGAGAGATTCAAAGGTAGCTTGCAAGTGCCCTGTGAACAGTTAATCAGCAATTCAAGCTAAGGTTCCATAAAAAGCCCTCAGTAGCTCCTGCCTTGAAATTCAATATATAACCTGATAGCTGGAAAGAAGGCAAGGGGAGCAATATTGTTACAGACTGAAGGGTGGGTTCTTGGTTTTCCCCAGACAGAAATGAGGGAAGGAGATGAGCGTTAGAACAGAAAATGTTCATTAAACTTCAGAGGGAAGAGATCAAAAGTGGATGCATTAAAGCAGCGCACACTGAAAATGGATACGGCTCCCTGGTCTCTGATGAGGCCGCATTTACGTAGTGTCAGGTGAGTCCTGTTTCCTGGTTGATCTTCCAGGTCTCTCTTTGGGTGAGCTGGCTACATGCTCCAACATCAAATGCAAGTATCGTTAGCATTTTAAATCTCTATCAGGGGTGCGTTTTTTACCATTACACTGAGTATAAGTCACCAAAAGGACAATCTCAAGAACTACTGCGCAAGGGCAGTTTTAGACTTTCTCCCAGCCTGGTTGCATCTGCCAATACTGTGTTGTAATTGTAGGGAGAGAAATGGTATTCTGCTATTCTGGCTTGAATCTGCAAGGATCTGGTCAGACAGCCTTCTTGCAGGTTGCCTCCTACAATATCCCCTACTCAAGGAAGAAAACAATGAATTCTTAAAAGCTTCATATTTAATTTAAAACTCATTTATTAATTTTTCCAGTAAATTCTTTAAAATCACTAATGTAACCTTTGTTGGGCCATCAAGAAAGATTACATTGGTTTAAAGATATTTTTCATAAAAATTAGCTTTAAAGCTTTCTTTAAATTCAAAACACAAAGTTAAATCTAGCAGATACAAACATCTAAAATGGCACACAAATTACTTTGAGAGTCAAAGGAATGATAAAAGAAATTCAGTGTGAAGAAGTTGTGTTTACTCCTTGAAGTTTAAGCAAAAGAAAGTGTGGTTTAAAGACAAAGAATTATCAGGAGAGTTTTACAAACAAGGCTTAATTAAAAATGCCTGGGAAAGGGATGATGTGTGAATAAGACTTAGTTCATTTTGAACAAAAAAATTTAAAAAATCTGATTGTATTTGAGAAGCCTGAGAATATAGTGTTAAACAAAATTTTAAGGTCCATGGCTGAATGACTTTTTAAAAGAAAGGGTTTGTTAGGACATGACTAGTAAAAACAAAGAAACAAAAACAGTTTGGGGAGCACGGAGTCTAAACCACCAGCAGCAGCATTTTCAGGTGGAAAAGGCAAGCAAGTCCATTGTCTCGGAGTTGGTGAGTGTTTTTATACATCAGATAGGAGAAAAATGTAAGCCTGTTCTGAAAGAATTCACGTTGGCTACAGATAAATGGGGTGGAAGAAGTTGACAGGAGGGATTGTTCTAGGATAGGTGCAAAGTCCATAGGAAACAGTGTCCACTTCTGTGGATTAGCCTCGGGCAACAGATGATGAAATTCATGTGTAAACAAGAAGTGGAGGCTCCTGTGGTTTAATGGCACCTGGTTAATATCTCTCTTTTAGATGGTGGTGGAAATAGTCTCCGGAAAGTTAATTCCAAGTTCCAACCTACATTCAAAGATGTCAGCAGTCTTTTGTTGTTTCTCTTGCTCTGCAGTTGTTAACTGATTGTGCCCTTCTTGTCTCTTCATTTCACTCTCTGGCCTGCTGTAATTTAATTTAGGACATCTCAGGTAAAATATGAGTAAGACAGATTGAAATTTTCCAAACAAGAAACTAGCATCTGATTAATATTTTTTTATTTCTTATTTATTTCAGTTACTTAAAAAATTAAGGGATGCTTAGAATAGTTCTTTCATATAGTATACATGTATGCAAATATAATTGTATACTTTTGAATTGTGAAAAAATTATTCAAAAAGTTTCACAGTGATTGATATTTCTGTCACCGTACATAAACTGTTTTCCTTTGTTTGAGGCGGTCTTTTCCACACAAACCCTTACTAAAATGAAGATCTGAACTATAAAGGCTGTGCTGCCAAGCAATTATTTCAAAATAAAAATGTACGTATTTGTTTTGTAAATCTCACATAGAAAATGTGTCTTTCAGTATGTCAATAATGGGAGTCTCCTTCAAAATAATGAGTTTAGATAATAGATTAAAACTAGTTACCTACAATCTTTGGTTTTATTTTGTGTTCACAAACATACCTAATTTACAATAAAAGGTGAGCAATACATTGTGATAAATTATGCACTGGATATTATGCTGAGGACTCTCTGATAATTATTTATATATATTTAATGTATATAATTTTAATCATATTATCTTAGATTATGAAAGCATATTTTGAAGCAATTATAAAATGAGTTTCCAAACTGACTTCCAAAAATGATCTTCTTCCTTACCAATTTCCAACAAAGGTGTTTTGAAAGATGTTAAGTAGTATATCCCACATCAGGAAATTTTAAACTTTATTTGGTATTTGACATGTAATATTTTATTTATCACTTTTCCTATTGATGGACTTTACATATTTATAATTAAAAACTGTGCAGCAAATCACCATAATAAGATGTCTCTTTGTATACTTTAAAATTTTACTGTAGAATAAGTACCAAAACTATGACATCTGGGTCAGTATCAGAACATTTTTCATTTTATAAGTGATAGATACATTGCTCTTTACAGTCATTATACCTATTTGCATTTTAATACACCAATTCTCCAAAAATTCTAAGGTTTATTAGTTATAATTGAGCCGCAACACATTATGGAAGGTACAATGTACATGTGGAAATTCGTGATAAATATCTTTGACAGCAATTTGTAATGCTCAATCATGCTTATATGCCCATGTAGGAGTTTTTTTCTTTTTTTTCCTAACAAGATCCCTTAATTGTGTTTCTCACACACACATTTTTTAAAAATGCTTTCTTTTTGGATAATACAGAGAATTTTCATGTACACATCACCCAATTTCTCTTAATGTTAATGACTACAGTACATGAATCAAAACTCAACTGCCAAATATTGGTACCTTACTATGAACAAAATCCTAGATTGATTTGGATTTCAACAGTTTTCCTGTTTCTGTTCCAAGAAGAATATTTTAATTCATCCCGCCAGCTACTTCCAATTAATCTTAAGGAAACTGGAATTAGGAAAAAATGGTAATTTACTGAAATTAAACATTTATTCGGTGGAAGAGCCAAAATACAGTACATAAATTAGGATAGATATGTGAGATGGCTTAATAGTAGTGTTTTCACATTTTCTCTATTTTGGGAAGAAACTTCCCACATTAGCTTCATATCAGAAGTAGGTGTATGTGGTGACAATGAAGATGCAAGTTTGAAAAAAGAAAAGTGGAAAGATGAGAGTGATGTAAAAGATATTTATGTTACTTAAAACAAGAAATATGGATACGAGAGTTGCATTATCTACTTATGTTAATCAATTTTAACAAAAAATATATTACGTTTACTTATTCCTAAGAGGCATCAATGCCATAGAAACCTTTATGGTAATAGAGTGTTGAAAGTCATTTGAAACTGCTCATGTATACGTTAGCTGACATTAGCATAAGTAAATTGCTTCTGTCCTGAAATTCACCTTGAAACCGCTTTTTAATTTGATAATTCCCTATCCTCTAATATTCAGGTCATATTTAAATAAAATGAAAATCAAACTGCATCTGTTACCCCTGGGAATTCAGTATGTCGATGAAGGTCTAAGTGTAGCGCACAGTAGTACTCGTCATTGTGCAACCACTCCGTGAGTAATTCCACACAACTCAGAGTATAGGCCTCAGCGATCTACCAGGAAGAATGACTGAATGTAATAATTTATCTCTTAGTATATGCTAATACTTGCCATGTCAGTTACACCAAGTAACTTACAGGTGTTTTTGAAGAGAATAAGGAATAGAAGCTAGAAGCTCAAGAGAAAAGGACATAACATCTAACTTTTCTGTTGTTCTATAATTTTTTGTTGAAACAAAAGGGTGTTAACTATAGCTTATTTTTGAAAAAGCATTTACTGCTGTAATCCAAATATATGATTATTTAATAATGAAGAACTTTGGAATAGTGATTTAGGAATTTTTAGCCAAGTTTAAGTGATAAGATTTTACTTTGCTTGCTGAGTATCTTGAAATTCTGTGTAGTAGTTTCCTTTTTTCTTTTTTAACCCCTATGTTTTTACTTTTTATATTTTGAATATTTTCATTTGCCTCATGTAGTCTAACTAGCTAGAGATTTGTTTCTTTTTAGTTTCTTAAATATCTAAAATTCTTTTATTTTACCAACTTTCTAGACATAGAAATTAAGTATTTCAGTTATTTTTTTTCATTATCTCAAACATATTTTTGAGTTGTAAAACTCTTCCAAATTATAACATCAGAGTCTCAATTATTAGAAGAATCCGGGTTTTAGGTCAAGATGGCTTCATAGGGAAACCCAATACTCACATTCTCCCACACCAGTCTCTCACTCTACCGCCAGCAGTAATCAAATTACTGCTAAAATACAGAACAACCATCATTGAGAACCACCCGAATTCCTGCTGACTAGAAGTTCTATAACTAAGAATGTAAAGAAGCCACATTGAGAACAGTTAGAAGGGTGGAGACACAGAACAAGCTAATCCCACACTAACTAGTGGAAGTTAAAAATTGGAAGGGATATCTAAGCTGCAAAAGACCCCACTGAGTGGTCCCAGCCCCACATCAGACACCTAGCACAGGGTTCCAGTGTCAAAAAGAGAAGTCCACATAACTGGCTGTGAAAACCAGTGGGATTTTAGCTGAGTTAAATGAGGAGCTTCTAGAGACCCAGGCATTCCTCTTAAAAGGCCCACACATGGACTTACTCAGACTCACTTGCTTTGAGTTCCAGCACCGAGGAAGAAGATCAAAACTCACATCAGGGACATATGGGGAGGAAATGAATTGTCTGGCTTTAGAGCAAGGGCTGGAGGGGCAGCTTCCTCCTAGACAGAAGTGCTGGAAGAGGCCATTGTTGCTTTGCTGAGTTTTCACCTCACCTAGCTGGCAGGGGGAGCCATATCTAAGTCTCTATCAACCTGACTAACAGTTCGGCCCGTCCTGGTGATTCCCTGAGAACCCACTTCACCCATCTTGTGGACTCACTCAGGCTATTTCCATTGGATGTTTATACAAATATCCTGTCTTGGCTCATGCTTCAGACTTTCCTAAAAATCTCTTTAAAAAAGCAGCATCTGGCTTTGGTGTGCAATGCACCTTTTGCTAATGGCCTCAGGACTGGCACTAGCCACATCTGGATTTGGTTCGCAGCTAGGAATCTCCTACTCACTTCAAATCTCAACACAGGTAGTAGCCATTTGCAGATCACTTTGTAGCTTATGCCCAGTGGCATAAGCTACAAAGGGCAGGGCACAGGTAGCAGCTGACTGTGGCCCATATCTTCTGGGAGGCCCCAAGGTCTGTATACACAGTGGGAAGCTTCATACTATGTTAAAATGCCTCAACAAGTTACACAATCAAGGGGCAGACACAGCCTCCAGAGACCCCCTGAAGCCACTTTTGCTTCATGAAGTCGGGCCCTGTATAGCAGATCCTTCACAGGGGTTGCATTGGGTTCTCCCAGCAGATCAGTGAGTGGGTAAATCACTTTCATAGATGTACCATCAACACTGAAGTCTCAACTACAATAGGAGAGTCCACACTACTGAAGATTAAAAGACATAGCAGCCCCACCTAATACATAGGAACAAACACAGGGAGGCAGCCAAAATAAGAAGACAAAAAAGAACATGTCCCAAAAGAAAGACCAGAACAAAACTTTGGAAAAAGAACTAAACAGAATGGAGATAAGAAATCTGCCAGTTCAAAACACTGGGTATAAGAACATGCAATGAACTTAGGGTAGGGGTAAGAGTAGATGAACTTAGAACTTTCACAAAGAGAGAGGAAACAGAAAAAAAAGAACCCATCATAGAAGAAGAATACACTAACAGCAATGAAAAATACATTACAGAGAATCAACAGAAGAGTAAATGAAGCAGAGGATCAAATCGGTGCTTTAGAAAATAAAGAAGCAGAAAGGACCCAATCAGAACAGCGAAAGAAAAAAGAAGCCCCCCAAATGAGGATAATATGAGAATCTCTGGCCAACTTCAAGCATCGCAACATTTGCATTATGAAGGTGCCAGGAGAAAAATGAGGGCAAGGAATTGAAAACCTATGTGAAAAATGACAGAAAACTGCCCTAACCTGGTGAAGAAACTAGACAGACAAGCTTAGGAAACACAGAGGGTCCCAAACAAGAGGACTCAAAAGAACCCCACAT
This sequence comes from Desmodus rotundus, assembly GCF_022682495.2. Classification (NCBI taxonomy): domain Eukaryota; kingdom Metazoa; phylum Chordata; class Mammalia; order Chiroptera; family Phyllostomidae; genus Desmodus; species Desmodus rotundus. The sequence goes on along the minus strand of NC_071388.1, from coordinate 54,472,436 downwards.
CATAATTAAAATGGAAAAGGTTAAAGACAAAGAAAATACTGCCCTGGCTGAGTGGCTCAGTTGGTTGGAGCATCATCCTGTACATCAAAAGGTTGTGGGTTCGATTCCCAGTCAGGACACATACCTAGGTTGTGGGTTCGATCCCCAGTGAGGGCACATATGGGAGGCAACAGATCAATGTTTCTCTTTCACATCTGTGTTTTGCTTCCTTCATCTCTCTTTCTTCCTTTCTCTCTAAAAATCAATAAACATATCCTTGGGTGAGGATTAAAAAAAGAGAGATAGAGGGACAATCTTAAAGGTAGCAAGAAAAAAGCAATTACTTGTGTATAAGGGGGCTTCCATAAGACTGTCAGGTGATTTCTTAAAAGAAACTTTACAGAAGGAATTGGCAAAACATATTCAAAGTGATGAATAGCAAGGATCTACAACCAAAATTAATCTATTCAGCAAAGCAATAATTTAGAATCAAAGAACAAAGAGCTTCTCAGCCCTGACTGGTGCGGCTCAGTAGGCTGGGCATTGTCCCACAAATGGAAAGATCGCTGTTGCGATTCCCAATCAGGGCACATGCCTGGGTTGCTGACCATTTCCCTGCTTGGGGGTGTGTGAGAAGCAACTGACTGATGTTTCCCACATTGATGTTTCTCTCCCTCTTTCTTTCCCCTCTCTCTAAAATAAATAAAGAAAATCTTTAAAAAAGAGCTTTCCAAACAAGAAAAATCTAAAGGAGTTCATCACCATCAAACAACTATTACATGAAATTTGAAAGGGTCTTTGTTAAGAAGGAGAAGGAGAAATAAAGATAAAAATATGAATAATAAAATGACAATAAATACATATCTATCAACAACTACTTTAAAAGTAAAAGGATTAAATGCTTCAATCAAAAGACATGTGGTGGCTAAATGGATAACAAAACCCTCCATATATGTTATTTACAAGAGGCTTACTTCAACTCTAAAGACACACACAGACTGAAAGTAAAGGGATAGAAAAAGATATTTCGAGAAAATGGAAATGAACAAACAAAATAAAGCTGGTATAGCAATATTTATAGTAGACAAAATAGATGGTAAAAAAATACATGGAAAAGGACCCGTCAATTCCTGAAAAATTACCTGAAGAAATCCAAAACACTAAATTGAAAATCCATATGCATCCATATATTCTTTGCAGTATTATTTACAATAGCCAAGTAATGCATGCAACCCAGTATCCATCAAGTGATGAATGGATAAAGAAGAATTGGTACATATATATTATGGAATACAACTCACCCATAGCAGAGAATGAAATCTTGCCTTTGGCAATAATATTGCTAGACCTATTGTATGAAACAAACAGGAAAAAACAAATGTCATATGACTGCACTTATATCCAGAAACTAAAAAACAAAATAGTCAAAGTAGAAGAACAGAATCAGACAAATAGATACAGAGAACATATTGATGGTTGCTAGATGGGAGTGATGTTGAGGGGATGGATGAACAAGTTGAAGGAAATAAGAAACACACATTGGCAGTTACAGAATAGTCATGGAGCTGTAAATGACAACAAAGGGAACATAGTCAATAATATATAATGACTATGCATCTTGTCAGATGGGTACCAGATTTATTTGGGCGATCACTTCATAAGTTATATGACTGTCTAATAACTGGGTTGTACACCTAAAACTAATATTATATTGTGCATCAATTGTAATTAAATAATTAAAATTTATTGAAAAGGAAGACTCTGATAATACATTCTATACATCATTAAAATAGCCATATTTATTAATGTCACTTATAGGAAAACATTTACATACTGATAAGCTGTCAAGCTCATGGTGGTGGATACAAGTTTTAAAACAAGTCTACACATTACTGTAGAGTCAGCTATTGCTGAGGCTTACTTACAATTCTGTAGATAAGATACTGCCTCAGTTCATGCTTGTAGCTTGTATCAATGCATAACTTGTCCATTTTCTGTGGGGCAGATTCATTCCTCTTTCGTGGTCAAAAATCTGTGATCTGTCCGGTCTTCTCTCTCAGCATCTGTAAACATAAATGATGTAGGCTGAAAAACAAGTCTTCTAGTTTCCCCCTTTAAACTACGATCCAGTCTGAGATATTCAAAAAAACACATGACAAATACATTTTATTCTATAAAAATGCTATGTCCTAATGTTTATTGGACAAAGGTGAGATTGCAGAGATGATAACAGGTATAACTAAAGACAGCGAGTAAGAACTCAGAAGTACCCAGGAAAGGGTGATTTAATGTTTTAACATGAGCATGTGCATGTCCTACACCTACAAACTTCAAAATGCCTGGACTGTCAACGCACAATTACACTCTCAATTATTCAGAAGAGCACATCTCTCCTGAAAAACAAAAGCCAACCCTCTGTGCATGCTCACGAGGCAACGAGAGTGAGAGAAGGGAAATAACAACTTAGTATGATTACAAATGTGAGACTAAAGTAACACGCCAAAATTTATTATATACCCAAAAATACAGACGGTCTTGTAATACACATTTTTAGAAATACGTGCATATGTGTGCAACTAGCTCCGATATAAAATGGATTCCCTACTGTCACTGGCCATGAAACCAGCCTTCTAACCCAGGAGGTGAAAACTGCCAAGAAAGCAGGAAACACCGAAGAGAATAAAGTCGGTTTGAGGATAAGAGGGCCATGCAGAGGAGTGTAAGAGGAGTATGTAAGTTTCTATAGAGAATATTTTCCTATGAAAAGGTTAACAACTAATAATTTTTATAAGACTATATTTTCCTTCTCCCTAGTGCATTATTATACTGGTACTCTTCATTTCTATTGCAGTGTTTTTGACCTCTAGCATTAGTTTTTGTTCTTTTCTATGGTTTAAATCTCTCAGCTTACGTTGTCCATCTGATCTGGCAGGGTGTCCACTTTATCCATTGGAGCCATGATCCTATTAATCCTAGTTGTTTTAGCTTTCTGGACTGGTAATTCCAACAATCCTGCCATGTCTGCCTCTGATGCTTGTTATATTTCTTCATATTATTATTTTTTCTACTTGGTGTGCTCTGTAAATTTTTTTGATAGCTGGATTTCATAGACGAGCTAAAAGAAGCTGCTCTTAAACAGGTCTTTACTCCTGCGGTGGCGAGGGTGGGAAAGGGGCAGCTTCATACAACTCTGTGATTGTGTTTTCGTGAGCCTGTGCCTGTGGAGTGTCAACTTCACAAATGTTTCTCACGTTTTTTTTTTTTTTTCTCCACACTTGGGTGGGACAGGATGGCTACAGTGGCCTGGAACTGGATTTTTTGTTTCGCAGATTAGTTAGGCTTGGATGATACAATAGTGGGTTAGGCTCTGGTTAAGTAGTTTCACCTGAGGGAAAGCCTTGTTAAGAGGAACAGGTGCTCTGGTATTTCCAAATTGTTCTTTCCCCCTTTTTGCTGCTTGAAGCCTGAGGACAATTTTTCTTCTCCATTTCTCTTTAGGAAGTCTATAATTTACATTATAGAGTGTAAATTCTATAGGAGTAATTTACATTACTCCTGGAAGTAAATTTCACAATACTATGGGGCCCACATGTAACATGATTCCCTGGATCACTCTTCCCTCAGCTGTCAATTTCAGTTGAGGTTTTCCTGACCCCACCCCATGCTGGTTCTCTCAGTGGTTTCCACACATCGGCCTCATAAGTGGCTTCAATAAGCCACATATTCCTCTATTTGCCTGTTTGTCTCTCTAACCTCTGGGCAGTGGTTTGCTCCTTGTCCTCTCCTCCCTTACAGATTTAAGAAGAGCGGTTGATTTTTCACTCTGTTCAGCTTTTTACCGGTATTTGTTTTAGAATAGAATGGTGACTTCCCAGTTCCTTACAAGCAGAACCAGAAATTAGAAGTCCCACTCATATTTAAAGAAGATTTTTAAAAAAGAAAATTGGAAAACAGGTAAAAATAGATGATATCAAGGAATTATAAATTAAATATATTGACTAGGTAGCACTGAGTTCCATTTACTATTCCTTAAAAAGCTTTTAAAAGAATACATTATAATAACTATTTGGAATTATCCAGGAATATGTGCGTTTGCTGCCATATTTATCAGTCTAACCCCTGGTATTAAGAAGAAAAAGCAGCAAACGGATGTATTATAATAGAACCTGAAAAGTTATTCAGTAAGAGGCAATTACTATCTAATAGAAATTCTAAATACATCCTAAGTATGATAAAAAAAACACTAAACAGAAATCATTGCAAATAACCTGATGAGATATTAAAACCATTTTAATTAAAAGCAGGGCTTGAGAGGATTCTTGTATCAATGTTATTGTTTTACATTATGTTAAAACTTCTGCACATTTAATAGGACATACATGAAACGAGATAATAGCTCCCATCATCTGTTTTATTATCTTTGAATTTTTCTGGAACAGCAAATTTTGGCTCATTTATCACTCCTCACATAGATCTTTCTCTGACTGAACTAGAAGTGTGTATTTTTATAACATATTTAATTCTACAAATATACAAAACTAGGAACAAGGTATCATAATCAAGAAACCCTCTCAGCTACCCAATATCTCATGTTATAAGATAATTTAAGGCAACAGTTATTATGCTCCTTTCATGGTTTATTACTTTTTCTTATCACTTTTAGAAAGATAAATTTTGGAGAAATTAATTAGGATTGACAAAATAAATAATTATTAAATTATCACACTGTAACACTGTAATACTTTAGTCCTATTTTGCATACTACAAAATGAAAAGGTCCTAAATGTATTTCAAACATGCTTATACCCTATGGAGACTTGATATTTATTATGTCCAGGTAATGCTACACATATTTTTTGCTATAAACTAATATAAAACTAAAAAATAAATATTGCAGCTGCTTCAGGCTTGTTCTTTGAGTGTGGCAAATATTTTATAATCTCTCTATGATGTTCCAGTTAGTTTTCATAGGTTTCTCTATGGTTCTTAACCCAATGTTTGTTACCATACAATTTACTTTAGAATTTAGTGAAATTTCTATTTATTTTGTAACTCTCATTTTGAACAGTGCATTTATAATTTATACTAGTTTCTTCCTTTCTTCTTTTTGTTGTGCATTGGGTTCAGCCTAGTTTTCTAACTTGTAAATTCCTACTAGGCCAGATCATTTATTTGATAAAACTTTGAAGATATGTATATGAAAACATACCAGTTTTAACTATTATTTACATGGAATTTGATATAAAAATCTGAATAGTTCAGAAAGCTACACAGTGTGAAGTTTGCCTACCTTCAATTCTGGTCTCCCATGGCACTATTTTACTGCAGATATTTAAAAAAAAAACAACTAGTGTCAGGAGTATGATATAAGATTTCATTTAATTATTCATCCAAATGCTATAAAATACATGTTATTACTCTTATTTTAAAGGCAGAGTAGGTTTATCTCTGTTGACTAAGGTATAGTTATCACCACATCGTAAGTGAGAGAGATCCAAAAGCCAGTGTGCCTGGTTGCAGACCCTCTTCGTGCTCACTCCCTTGCAGTCCTTGGCAGACAGTTTATAGACTCATTGGTTATAGTGGTTCCTCTCCTTACTCAGGCAGCGAGCAGAAAGTACCCTGAGGTACTTCCCTTAATGCACAGTGGTGTTTTTGAAGGAAAATTAAGTGCCCAATGATTTCTTTCCTTCTTTCCGTCTTGTCTTGCAGCCTCTCTCTCTCTCTCTCCCTCCCTACCCTGCTTCCTCTTTTTCTGTCTTCCTTTCATTGACTTAAATCATTCTGTTTGATCCTGTTTGATTAATGTTTATAATTAAGTGCTTACTATACACACAAAAATGTATTTTCTATTTCCACCTTGGGCATAAGGCGTACCTGTGTGATGACATTTGAGCTAACAAAAGTATAAAAAATATTCAAGCACAATTAGAAGAAAACATGGTAAATATTGTTCCAGATTACACATGCTTGAAAAGCTTTCACACCAATTTATACTTAGAAGTCATCTCCTCTAATTTAGAAAAAGAAACCACTAAAAGAAATTTCTCAGCCCTGGCTGGTGTGGCTCAGTGGATTGGGCACCAGCCTGTGAACCAAAGGGTCCCAAGATCGATTCCAAGACAGTGCACATGCCTGGGTTGCCAGCCAGGTCCCCAGTTGGGTACATGTGAGAGGCAACCACACATTGATGTTTCTGTCCTTCTCTTTCTCCCTCTCTTTCTCTAAAAATAAATAAATGAAATCATTAAAATTTTTCTCAGATTATTTAGGGAGAAATATAAACTATTCACAGCTTATACACAGGATATAAACAGTCCCTCTGGAGGCTCTGCAGAATCTGCGTAGGGCTGTAGAATGAGAAGCAGCCTAGTAGGAGTGTGTGTACTTGTATATGTTTATATCTAATTATGCAACTGTGTAATGTTCCTCCTATCAAGTATCTGTATGATATACATGGGTTTGTTTCCACATCCACAGGCTCTGTCTTTATCAAGTAGAGGTAGAAATGAGGAAGGGGAAGAGCAGGCCTTTATTTTCTTGTTCTCTCTTTTGTTTTCTTTTTCCAAGGTGATTTTTAATAGTAACATTATTTGAGCGCTTAAGGATGTGCCAGGAACTTTCTAAGTATTTCATGTGTTTTAATTTATTCAAGCATTATTATTTTTCTTTCTTTCATTTTATTTTTAAATACTTTTTTATTTTTTGAGTATAGTTGATGTACAATATATTAGTTAGAGCTGTACAACCAGTGATTAGACATTTATATGTTTAACTTAACAAACTGATCACCTCAATAAATCTAGTACCCATCTGACACCAAGCATAGTTATTACAGTATTGTTGACTATATTCCCTGTGCTATACCTTACAGCCCCATAACTATCCTGTAACTACCAATCTGTACTTCTTTTTTAAAAAATTATTTTATTGTTGTTCAGTTACAGTTGTCTGCATTTTCTCCCCACCCCTTCCCCCAACCCCATCCAGTCTCACCTCCCTCCCTGCTTCCACCCTTGGTTTTGTCCATGTGTCTCATTCTCTTTTGAGTGTTAAAGTAAAGCAATCTGACAATGGCCACTTTATCGAGATCTTCATGGTACATAGCCAGCCTGAGATAAGTAATTCCAAACAAATGTCACAAAAATGTGATGCTATTTTTTGCAAATTTACTTACTTTGGCAGTGACAATTTCAAAATATCACCTAGATGGTTGTGTTCTTTTTCATCTTATGAGGTTTCAGCCCATTTTCACAACAAGAAGCTGGAATCCTGCATGTGCAGTTTAGCATTCTTCACAGAAAGCTCAACGAAAGTGTGTTCTTCGTGTTGGCGAGAGCCAGCCCGGTGATAACAGGGCAGCCTTTCCTATGCCCGCTACACCACACAGCCACAAAGTCCTCCTTAGTTTGTTCTATCAACATAATAAATATGGTTAATGATCCCACTGTCATTTTTTCCTAAAACTGTCAGTAATTTATGTTGAACTTTTATAAAGTATCTCAATTTAGAAATCAACTTCTCTGTTAAATTATTACATCAATAAACACCTTAAGTAATCATTTTATTTTTTTTCCTTATGGATGATTCTATAATTAACCTGAGTTATTGAAACTGTAGCTTTCAAAAATTTAAATCAGAAATAAGCTAGTGAATCATGGTTATTCTTTAGGATCAGCTTTTTAGCATATATATGACAAATAGCTCTCCTTCAGAAGGAAGCATTATTTTGGAAAGAATTAGACACTTGGGGAGTTGGAAGGCAGGCCCAAGTAACACAAACTGAAGACTTCTGGTATTCCTGGTATGACATATAAGTATTTCTAACATACGGTAGCTTAAAGGAACAATAAAATGACCAGACTAAAGAAATAAAATCCTGAGGCTATTGTGGCCCTAAGATTTGCTGTCAGTAACAATAAAAAATGTCACAGGTGGAAAAATGTTTTATTTATGAGAGTAAAATGAATAGCACCATAGGAAATAAGTTATTTGCTGCAGTGGCATCCAAAAGGCAAGAATTACCATTCGATACATCTCCCACAGAGAGTGAAGTTCAGATTAAGGATTCGAGTCTAAAATTGGAGAAGTGTGTACTTAATACAAAGCAAGGCTCCACTCTATATTCAGACCTTGAATGATACATATCTTCCACACTATGTTTTAGGATAACTATTTCATTTATTAGAAACTACCACTGCCTATGTTCCCAAAGCTTGGGTTGTTTATAGCAGGAAGACCAAATTCATTATGATTTTGTGAAACAACAAAAATGTAGAAGTGAAAGAAACTTTCAGAAATATTCCATGAGAAAAAAATAGAAAGGAACAGTTATATTCAGAATTACATTTTGAAAACAAATCCTGCGGTGTTTGAAATCAGTCAAATATGGTAGGTTGTATATTCAACCTTTAACAATTAACCCTTTCACAAAAATGACTTTTGGTAGAGGTTAGGTGTTTACTATGTGCTAAATCTCCTTTAATCGCTTTTTGTATGTTACTGAATTTAAATTTCTCATGCCCCAATCAGGTCATTACTATGATTATTACATTTTGTAGATTAGAGGAATGACCATATGAAAATAAGCAAGGTCACAAAGTCAGTAAATGACAATTCAGCCTTCAAGTAAAATTAAAAACATCAAATGTTTGTTTATAGTTTGCCTTAGTTATCTGTTACTACCATAGCAATTGCTTTAAAATATAGTTGAAATAATAAGGAATATTTTCTTATTTCTCACAGTTTAGGCATATTAGAAATTTGGGAGCTGCTTAGCTAAGCAGTTCTTCCTCGTAATCTCTTACGAGGTTTCAGTCAAAATGTCATCCCAGCTGCAGGCCTCATAGGCTTGATTAGGGCTGAAAGATCCACTTTCCAAGTGACTCACTCACATGTCCAGCCGGGTAGAGGCAAGAGGTCTCAGGAGACCACCTAATTCCCTGTAGTTCTTTCCAGACTGCTTGATTGTTCTTATGACATGACTGCTGGCTTCCTCAAAGGTGCGAGGTAGAAAAGACAAAAGCAGAAGTCATAATCCCTTTTATTATTTAGTGTCAGAAATTATATACCGTTAATTTCATACAATCCTACTGATCATACAAGTTGGTCCTATTCAGTGTGAGAGGGGTCACACAAGCTCATGAGAACAGGGAGGCAAGGATCATTGGGAGGGGATCTTGGAAACTGGTTTGCACAAAGCTATATATCAAACAAAAATACACATTTAAGTACAAAAAGATACATACTTTTTGTCCTCCAATAAAGCTTAACTCTATTTTATTTTTACTATGCTATAGATGAAATTACTCTGTATTTTACCAATACGATGTTGAATGTAGAGGGTTTTATTGGATAGGAATAGAGTATGGGGTTTTTGGAAACCTTCTCCTTTAGTGAAGGGTTTACAGAATATCTTCCTGATTTTATTGTAATATGTTTTGAACAATGACTGAAACATATATACTAAAACCAATCAATTTTGCAAAATTATGCAAAAAATATAGGCTCTGTTGGTATGTAGTTTAACTGCCAAGGTATTTCAGTTGCCAATTTTACTTTTTGTCGTGGCATAACACAGGTATTAGCTTTCTAGCCAGCTCTATCCTTATCCCAGATGCTTGCAGGTAATATTGATGACATTGTAGGTAATGTTTATGACATTAGCCTACTTCTTGGTACCACTTTTCTCTAGCAGTTGGGATACAGGCTAGGATGGTTGCATCAATACATTGTTGCAGCATAACAACCACATTGAATCCTAGCAGGTTAAAGTCAGACACTCTTTGTTGTCACATAGTTGTCTGGAATATTTTCCTACAATCCTTTGTATTTTGATGGTGACAGTTGTTACTTCTCTTTTGTTTCTGATTTTATTTATTTGGCTCTTTTCTCCCTTTTCCTTGATAATTCTGGTTAAAGGTTTGTCAATTTTCTTTATCTTTTCAAAGAAACAGCTTTTGGTTTCATTGATCTTTTGTAGTTTTTTTTAAGACTCTATTTTGCTTATTTCTGCCTTGGTGTTTATTATTTTCATTCTTCTACTCACTTTGGGCTTTCTTGCTCTTTTTGTAGTTCCATTAAGTGTAAAGTTAGTTTGTTTATTTGAGCTTTTCCTTTTTTATTTTAGGTAGGCCTGTAATGCTCTGTCCGTTCCTTTTAGGACTACTATTGCTGTGTCCAGAGGGTTTTGGGTGGTTGTATTCTCATTTTCATTTGTTCATGGTGTATTTTGGTGTCTTCCTTGATCTCATTGTTAACCCATTTATTGTTTAGTAACATGTTATTTAGGTTCCATGCCTTTGTGTTTTTCAATTTTTTCCTTGAGATAATTTCTAGTTTCATAACATCGTGGGCAAAGAAGTTACGTGGCATGATTTATCAGGGCTGGCCAAGTTGCAGCCTGTGGGCTGTATGTGGCTCAGGATGGCGATGAATGCAGCCCAACGCAAAACTGTAAATCTGCTTAAAACATTATAAGATTTTTTTGTGATTAAGTGTCACAGTGTATTTAATGTGTGGTCCAAGATAACTCTTTTTGCACTGTGGCCCAGAGATGCCAAAAGTTTGGACACCCCTGATTTAAATCTTAAATTTACTGAGCCTTGTTTTGTGTCCTTACATATGGTCTATCCTAGAATATGTTCCACATGCACTTGAAACTAGTGTATATTCTGCTGCTTAGGAATGAAATGTTCTGAAGGTATCAATTCAACCCATGTATCCAGTGTGTCATTTAGGGCTGCTGTTTCCTCACTGATATTGTGTCTAAAAGATCTATTCATTGATGTCAACAGTGTGTTAAAATCTTACACTATGACTGTGTTACTGTTGACATCTCCCTTTATGTCCATCAAGATTTGCTTTACATGTTTAGGTGCTCTTATGTTGCATGCATAAATGTTTACAAGGGTTATATCCTCTAGTTGGATTGTTCCCTTTACCATTGTGTGGTGTCCTTCTTCGTCTCTTGTTATAGCTTTGTTTTAAAGTCTATTTTGTCAGATATAATTACTGCTACCCAGTTTTTTTTCCATTTCTATTTGCATGAAATATCTTTCTCCATCCCTCCACTTTCATTCTGAGTTGGGTCTCCTGTAGACAGCATATGCAGTGTCCAGCACAAATAAGGCCCCTTTTTTATTACAACGCTTTTATTACAAAATCATAAGCATGTAATTCTGTAACATAACAATATCACACTCAAGCATACCATATGAAATTTTAGGTGAAATGTTCAAATTAAAACTATAAATTATTACACCCATATTATTACCCTACCAGCCACAGTCAAGCAGGTGTTACTTCAGCTGGGCCCTGTATATATGGGCAATAGATATTTTCTCATCCATTCAGCTACACTATGTCTTTTGATTGAAGCATTTAAACCATTTTGATATAAAGTGATTATTGATAGGTATGTATTTACCGCCACTTTATTACTTTTGGAGGGTGGTGTTTCTTTCCATTTATTTATTTATTTTAATTTTTATTTATTTATTTATTTTTGATATATTTATTGATTATGCTATTACAGTTGTCCCATTTCCGCCCCTTCACTCAACTCCATCCTGCTCACCCCTTCCCTCCCACATTCCCCCCCTATAGTTCATGTCCATGGGTCATACTTATAAGTTCTTTGGCTTCTACATTTTCTACACTATTCTTACCCTCCCCCTGTCTATTTTCCACCTATCATTTATGCTATTTATTCTCTGTACCTTTCCCCCCTCTCTCCCCCTCCCAATCCCCTATTGATAACCTTCCATGTGATCTCCATTTCTGTGGTTCTGTTTCTGTTCTAGTTGTTTGCTTAGTTTGCTTTTGTTTTTGTTTTAGGTGTGGTTGTTAATAACTGTGAGTTTGCTGTCATTTTTACTGTTCATATTTTTTATCTTCTTTTTCTTAGATAAATCCCTTTAACATTTCATATAATAAGGGGTTGGTGATGATGAACTCCTTTAACTTGACCTTATCTGAGAAGCACTTTATCTTCCCTTCCATTCTAAATGATAGCTTTGCTGGATACAGTAATCTTGGATGTAGGCCCTTGCCTTTCATGACTTGGAATACTTCTTGCCAGTCCCTTCTTGCCTGTAAGGTCTCTTTTGAGAAATCAGCTGACAGTCTTATGGGAACCTCTTTGTAGGATGCTCACAGAATTGGTTGAATTTGTTTGAAAACTAGATGAAAAAATGAAGGCTATGCCAAGAGAAACAAAGGAAAATGTACAGGGAACCAATAGTGATGCGAAGGAAACTGGGACTCAAATCAACAGTGTGGACCAGAAGGGAGAAAGAAACATCCAACCAGAAAAGAATGAAGAAACAAGAATTCGGAAAAATGAGGAGAGGCTTAGGAACCTCCAGGACATCTTTAAATGTTCCAACATCCGAATTATAGGGGTGCCAGAAGGAGAAGAGGAAGAACAAAAAATTGAAAACTTATTTGAACAAATAATGAAGGAGAACTTCCCTCATTTGGCAAAGGAAATAGACTTCCGGGAAGTCCAGGAAGCTCAGAGAGTCCCAAAGAAGCTGGACCCAAGGAGGAACACACCAAGGCACATCATAATTATATTATCCATTTATTTTTTTAAAGCTCCTAGGTTCCATGGCTTCCTGGAAGCATCAGAGGAATCGGAGTGCCGTTTCTGTACACTCTGTGAGGTATCACGTAGATGCACACACCTCAGCTATCCAGTGGCTCTGCTTCCCCATCATGACTGCCTGGCCTCTGCTGTGTCTATGTGCTGATCCTTGGGTTTTAAGGAGCTTGTCTCCTTTGGCTCAGTGGTGCTGAGTAGGGACACAAGAAGCCCCAACACCAGTCACAGCCCTGGCCCAAGTGGCCACGAAGGTGGCCACTCTAGGCTCCAGGAGCAGCGATAGCAGGGACACCTGCAGGCCACTGTGTCCAAGCTTTGGTGCAGCACTTTGGTTGGGGTACTCCCCCCAGCCCACCTTCCCCTTTGGTTTGGAGAGGCCCAGAGAAGGCTCAACCTGGCAGCAATGCACCACTGTGCTCCCTTGAGTGACTTTTAGAGAGAGGGAGACAAGCTGGACTTTACATCACTAACGGGGCTGGTGGGCTGGCTGGCTGTTGGCCAGTGCCTCTAGGTCACACTACTCACTTCAGCGGACACAGTAGGAGGGGCACAGGAAAGGCAGAGACTGTGGGTTTTTTTTTTTTTACCTTGTTTTAAATAGTTAATGCTTTTGGAAAGGAGCACTAGACACAGGTGTAGAAATTTTGGGCAAAATCTTATGTGAAGGAAGTAATCCATGTGTGGGTGGGCAGCTTGGGCCCACAGTCCATGTCCTGGCTGTGGGTGACTAGGATAAGCTCCCCCAGGGAGTGCAGTGGGAGGATGTGGGGCACCACCACCAGGCTCATGTGTGTGTGTGCAGTGATTTCCTTTTTCTCCTCTTAAAGAAGCAGCAACACCTCTGTGGGCACTGTGATAGGGGTATTGAAGTGACCAGCACTGAGGCCATCTATATTTAGCTCTCTGTTGGTGGGGTTTAGTGTCTTGCATTTGCTGTATAGCTGGGCTTTGTTCCTAGGCTGAGTTTGTGCTGGAAGGTTAGTGTGGACTGTGCCGATGGGTGTTGGACAGGGGTTTTCCTCATCAGTTTTCCCCACAGTGAAATACAAAGCCACTGTGGTCGACGGGGTCAGTGAAGAGTTTGCACAGGTAGTCATAGTCAGTTTTCTCAAAAAAGTCCAGGTACTGCATGTAGTGCAGCAATCTCCTCTGGGAGTTCTCAGAGTACCCCATGGGCATAGCCTGCTTTGTGTCCCCCATCTTCTGTTAGTGTTCCTTGAGTGTGTATACTTGGAGCCTCTGCTAGGATGGGCTGCTACACAAGAAGTACATGAACACCTCTATATCATCACAGCAGCTCTGCTCCTCGCCCAGGTGTGTGTTGATGCTTATGTGGCAAGCTGTGCCTCTCAGGCTTTTGTGCTTGTGGTACAGGATGTGCTTCTTGGTCTCTGTGTCAATGCAGTCCTTGACCAGGCCAAAGTCAATGATGTGGATGGCATGCTGCTGCTTGCTGCCCAGCCATCCCACCAGGAAGTTCTTAAGCTTCACATTGTGGTAGATGAGGATATTGGTGTAATCCTCTAGATGGCAATCATGAGCACAGTCTTGACTGTGAACGTATGGTTGCACAGGTTGACTAGGTCCTCCAGGTGTGGCCCAAGCAGCTCCAGCACCATGGCATTGTACTTCCCACATGACCAAAGTAGTAGACCCGAAGGTCACCCTCCAATGCTAAGCTCCTTGTAGAAGGGTTACTCCAGGTGCAGCTGTGATGTCCGAGATTTGACAAGCTCCAATATGGTAGCTACCTTTTCATTTTTATAGATTTTTTTCTTAGCTGGGCTCCCCTAAGTTGCCACAGCCTATCTTCTTCCTCTGAACTGGTCCCATGCTCTGGACATTCTGGCTGATCCAGCCGCCTGCCTTGGATATTCTCAGTCCCTTCTCCTACTCTCCTTTTCCTCCTTTCTTGTCAAAATCCATGTTTTCAGTATCCTGGCCTCTCCATGGTGGGTGATTCTGCTGTTGTAAAAATCCTGGATCTGTGGAGACCTGAGGTTAAGGGCAGCTCTTCAGGATTAGAATGCCATGGTGCTTGATGGACTCCTGGCTAGTCAGACATGGCTGCTTGCAAGGACCATGGCACTCATCTTGGTGACCTCAGGGTTGCATGCAGGGGGTTGGCACATTCTACTGGCAGGTCACACTGCCTCAAACCTCATGGCTCCCAGCTCTTGGCCTCTACCATGACTGTGGCCACATGGTTGGCTGGCTTAGTTGGGTGGCCCAAGCTCCTTCAGCAGGGGGTGCAGGCCCCCACTCTGGGCCCTGCTATAGCCCTGGAGCCTGCTGGAGGCCCCACTCCCACATTGCCATCCACAGGATGTTGAGTACTGTCAGTCCTCGCTGTATGGCTTGCCTGTCTCCACCATTTTATTCTTTATAACTATGTTCCTCTGTATTTCCCCTCTTCTTCTAAAGAAGACCCTTTAACATTTCTTGAAATACTGGTTTGTTGGCAATGAACTCCTTTAGCTGTTTCTTGTCCATCAATTTCAAATGATAGACTTGTTGGGTAAAGTAATCTTGGTTGTAGTTCCTTGTTTTTCATAATTTTGAATATTTCATGCCAATTGTTTAATTTTAAACAATGGCCTTGATGGATAAAAATGGTATTGGTTGTAAGTCTTTGATTTGCATAGATTTGAATATTATATGCCATTCCTTTCTGGCCTGAAATGTTTCTAGTGAAAAATCAGCTAACAGTCTTATGAGAGCTCCCTTGTAGGTAACTGTCTTTCTAATGCCGCTTTTAAGATTCTCTCTTTGTCTTTCACCTTGCTATTCTAATTATCATGTGTCTTGGTATAGACATCTTTAAATGCGTCTTGTTGGGACTTTCTGCATTTCCAGGACTTGTGAGTCTTTTTTCCATTACCAGATTATGGAAGTTTTGAGTCATTATTTCTTTAAATAAGTTCTCTATCCCGTGTCTCTATCTTCTCCATCTGGTATTCTTATGATACGGATTTTGTTACACTTCATGTTTTCCCAAAGGTCCCTTAAACTATTCTCATTTGTTTTAATTTTTTCTTTTTGGTGACCTGATTGGGTGTTTTCTATACCTTTTCTTTCAAATCATTGATGTGATCTTCTATTTCATTTCACCTAGTATTTTTTTCTAGTATATTCTTCATTTCACATATTGTATTCCTTATTCCTGACTGGTTCTTTTTTATGGATCTGGACAGCAAAGGAAATCATCAACAAAATGACAAGACAATCCAATGAATGGGAGAATATATTTGCCAATGATACGTCTGATAAGGGGTTAAGATCCAAAATTTATAAAGAATTTTTACAACTCAACACTGAAAAAACAAACAATATAATTTAAAAAGGGGGGAATATCTAAATAAACACTTTTACAAAGAGGACATACAGATGGTCAATATACATCTGGAAAGATATTCAATATCATTAATCATCAAAAATGTGATTTATCAAAAATTGTTAAACACTCAGTATCATGCAAGGAAAACAAGTTTTTTATTTAGAAAACTGATAAATAAAATGAAGGATTTAAACATGTATACAGCTTTTCCAATACAAACTCCCACAAGGTAATCAACTAGTAAATTTAAAAAAAAATTCTCTTCATAAAAATTTCAAGTAACAAATGAAGAAATGACTATCAAATTACAATGTCACCATTTTGTAACCCCTAATAAAATAATATCTGGGGTATGAACATCACTAGCTGTTCACATTGCAGCAAAGAGTAACAACTAGAAATTATGAGCCTCTTAATAGAAGTGCAAGTAACATCTGTGGTGTTCTTGACCCCTGCAAAAGGAAGGAAGGAAGAAAGGAAGGAAGGAAAGAGGGAAGGGGAAAGAGAAAGAAAGAAAGAGAGACAGAAAGAAATAAATCAAACTTAAACGTGATCAAGACTAGATGTAACTACTGATTTACAGGAAATAAAAGGGACAAATGCCTCCAGTATAAATAAGATATCTCGATGGAGGGACAAATAGTATGTCTAAAACTTATTGGTTGTCAATATTTTCATAGGAAATATTTTCTATAGAAAGTTAAGTTTCTGAAAAACCAAGATATACATACCTGCCACTCCTCTGCATGGCCCTCTTATCCTCAGACCGACTTTATTCTCTTCGGTGTTTCCTGCTTTCTTGGCAGTTTTCACCTCCTGGGTTAGAAGGCTGGTTTCATGGCCAGTGACAGTAGGAATCCATTTTATATCGGAGCTAGTTGCACACATATGCACGTATTTCTAAAAATGTGTATTACGAGACCGTCTATATTTTTGGGTTTGTAATAAATTTTGGCGTGTTACTTTAGTCTCACATTTGTAATCATACTAAGTTGTTATTTCCCTTCTCTCACTCTCGTTGCCTCATGAGCATGCACAGAGGATTGGCTTTTGTTTTTCAGAAGCAATGTGCTCTTCTGAATAATTGAGAGCGTAATTGTGCGTTGACAGTCCAGGCATTTTGAAGTTTGTAGGTGTAGGATATGCACATGCTCATGTTAAAACATTAAATCACCCTCTCCTGGGTACTTCTGAGTTCTTACTCGCTGTCTTTAGTTATACCTGTTATCATCTCTGCAATCTCACCTTTGTCCAATAAACATTAAGACATAGCATTTTTATAGAATAAAATGCATTTGTCATGTGTTTTTTCTAATATCTCAGACTGGATCGTAGTTTAAAGGGGGAAACTAGAAGACTTGTTTGTCAGCCCATATCATTTATATTTATGGATGATGTAAAAGAAGGATCAGACATACCATAGTTTTTTGACCATGAAAGCGGAATGAATCTATGATCCTTCCCCCAAAATGGACAAATTGTTTGAGTGGTGAACACATATATGACATGTGCTGTCACATTTTAAGCTTTATAAATGTTAATAACTTATTATGTCTTATGCAACTGAAGATTTTTCTAATAATATGCTGCCAGTTTAGTTGTAGCATGATTTTGAGACCAATTGCCTAGATACATATAGAATGGAGTTAAATATTGCAAATGTAGATTGATGAGCTCTTCAGAAGCCCTAAATTTTATTTTATAATTTTTCAAACTGAAAATAAAGCAGGCGCATAAACATATTATTACGGCAATGTATCATTTACATTTGAGAAATGCACAGGGGATATGAATGATTAATAAAGCTTTATGGAGTTGGCATTGCTGAATGCCTACTGGAGGAGAGGTCAGTAATACATTTCACAGTATTGTTAACATATACATGAGAATTTTAAGTAACTGTCAACAGCTATTACATTAGTCTTTCCGGAGGTATTGATGCTTCTTAGAAATATTTAAACTTAATATATTACCTTATGTTGTTAAAAAGAATTAACAATACAATATCTTAAAAGGGATTTAACAATCTTAGAAATATATAAACTTAATATATTAACATTTTTAGTTAAAAGGGGTTAACAATACAATAACTTGCCAAATTAAAGACTTAGCTACAAGCAAGTCTTTTTCTTCTTACTCTGCCTGCCTCTCTGCATTTGTTTCAATGTATTAGATAAAACTGCAATATCTCTTGGTCTTTGTAGAGTGGCCTTAGGTAGTAGGTATCTTGTAAGGCTCAGTGGTGCAGTTTCCATGATCACTTGGGTTGGATGAGCTAGGTGTATGTGCCTGTAGGCTGTTGCAGCCTTCAGTACGGATGCCACATCAATAGGAGGGATTTTGCCCCAGGCCAGTATGCTGGAAGAATCAGCTATGACCACTGTGAAGGATCTTCTATGCAGGGGCTAACCCCATGGAGGAAGTGTCACTACAGAAGACCTCTGGAGCCTACTGTGTCTGACCCTTGAGTATGTCACTTGTGGATGTGTTTTGGCATGGTCTGAAGCTTTCCACTGTATATGCTGACTCTGAGACCTTCCAAGAGATATGGGACAAGGTCAACCACCACCTGTGCTCTGCTCAGGGCCACCTGGAAGAAGCTACAGAGTGATCTGCAGATGGTTACTATCCATTTTAGGCTTAAAGGTAGCCAGGGGGACCCAATCTGCAAACCAATACTGGCTGCCACTAGTGTTAGTCTTTTGGGCCACTTGGCAAGAGGAAAATGGCACCTTAAGACCAGATGTTGCTTGTTTAAAATATTTTAAGAAAGTCTGAAGCATGAGGTCAGGCAGGACATTTGTAGGAAAAGCCACTGGAAAGAGTTTGAGTGGGACCAAAGTTTGGGTGGATCAGGGTCTCAGGGAATCATCAATGTGGGGTGAGCAGTGTTAGCCAGTTTGATGCAGAGTCAGATATGGTGCTTGCCTGCTGGCTCTTTGGTGGAGGCCTCAGCAAAAAAACAATGGTCTGTACCCACTTCTGTCAGGGAGAAAGCTGTCCCTCTAGTCCTTGCTTAAAGCCAGTCAATTCAATTCCTTCCTGTATGTCTCTGATGTGACATTTGACTTTCTGCTTCAGTGGTGGAGATCAGAAAAATCGAGTCTGAGTAAGTACATGCACTGGCCCTTTACGAGGAACTCCTGGGACTCTAGAAGCTCATCATCTCAGTCAGCCACAATCCCCACTGATTTTCACAGCCAGAAGTTATAGGCACTTCTATTTTTGGCACTGAAACTTTATACTGGGTGTCTGGTGTGTGGGTGGAATCTCTTGACCCTCAATAGGGACCTTTGCTGATGAGATAACACTCCTGATTTTCAACTGCCACTGGTTGTGTAAGATTAGCTTGTCCTGCATTTCTGTCCCTCCTACTAGTCTCAATGTGGTTTCTTTTTATATTCTTAGTTATAGGAATTTTGTTCAGCTGGATTTCAGGCAGTTCTCAGTGTTGGTTGTACCTCAGTTTAGCAATAATTTTGATGTGGCTGTGAGAGGATGTTAACACTGTGTTTACCTATGCTTCCATCTTGACCTGAAATCAGATTCTTCTAATAATTGAGACTCTGATGCTAGAATTTGTAAGAGTCATCCAACTCAGAAATATTTTTGAGGTAATAGAAAAATAACTGAAATACTAACCTTCTATGCCTGGAAAGATTATAAAATAAAAAAAATTAGATATTTAAGAAACTAAAAGAAACAAATCTCTAGCTAGTTAGACTACATGAGGTAATTTGAAAATATTAAATTGAAAATATATTTCAATTAAATTGAAAAATATTTTCAAAATATAATTTGAAAATATTCAAAATATAAAAAGTAAAAACTTAGGGGATAAAGAAGAAAAAAGAAGAATCTACTACACAGAATTTCAGAATACTCAGCATGGAGAGTAACATTTTCTCACTTAACCTTGGCTAAAAAAATCCTAAGTCAATATTCCTGCAATTCTTTATTATTGAATAATTATACACTTGGGATATAGCACTAAAAACTCATTCAAGAATTACTTATAGTTGATGCCTTTTAGTTTTAACCAACTAAGAATCATAGAAGAAAAGTTAGATGTTACTTAAGTTTTCTTTGAGCTTCTATTGCTTATTATCTTCAAAACACCTATAAGTTTTATGAAGCAATATTTATCCTCTCTTTGGAGACACAATGTCGTTGACATGGCAAGTATTAGGACATACTTTAGAGGCTTTTTCGGGAGTGAAGAAGACTTGATACTAGACTGTCAAGTTTATTTTCTCTCCATGCTCACATATAACCTCGTTTAAATAGTGATTGTGACTACCAGCTTGGGTATTATTAGGGGTGGCTTTCAGTTGCTATGTTGTTGATTTTCAAAATAGTAGTCAATATAAATAAACAAAATATAATAAAAGATTATTATATTCAGGCATATTTCCTGGTAGATCACTGAAGCCTATACTCCGAGTTGTGTGGAGTTACTCACGTGGTGGTTGCATAATGAAGAGTACTACCATGGACTATACTTAGAAATTCATCAACATACTGAATTCCCAGGGGTAGCAGACAGAGTTTTATTCTCATTTTTTAACTTAAATATGACCTGAGTATTAGAGGATAGGGAATTATCAAATTTAAAAATGGCTTCAAGGTGAATTTCAGGACAGAAGCAATTTACTTATGCTAATGTCAGCTAACATATACATAAGCGGTTTCAAATGACTTTCAACACTTATTACCATAATGCTATCTTTAGGCATTGATGCTGCTTAAAATATTTAAACTTAATATATTAATTTTTTGTTAAAAGTGATTAAGGTGTAAATATTCAGTAAACTCATACCTATATTGTTTTAAGTAACATAAATATCTTTTACATCACTCTCATCTTTTCAATTTTTGTCGTCTAATCTTGTATCTTCATTGTCACCACATATAACTGCTTCTGAAATAAACCTGATTTAGGAAGCTTTTTCCCAAAATAGAGAAATCTGAAAACACTACTATTAAGCCTTCTCACATATCTGCCTTAATTTATGCACTGCATGTTGCCTCTTCCACTGAATGGATATTCAATTTGAGTAAATTACGTAGTTTCCTAATTCCAAATTTCCTTAAGATTAATTGGGATTATTTGATAGAATAAATTAAAATACTTTTGTTGGAGTAGAAACAGGAAACTGTTGAGATCCAAATCAAATCTAGGATTTTGTTCAGTGTAAGGTAGCAATGTTTGCTGAATTTTTGATTAATGTTTCTTAATTATTAACACTAGGAGACATTGGGTGATGTATTTGTGGAAATTCTCTGTATTATCACAGAAGAAAACAAGTGTGTAAGAAATAAAATTAAGGTTTCTTGTTATAAAAAGAAATTTCTACATGGACCTATAAGCATGACTGATAATTACAAATTGCTGTCAAAGATATTTATTGCCATTTTCCACCTGTACATTGTCTATTTCTCATTACGTGTTATGGTTCAATAATAAGTGAGAAACCTTAGAATTTTTGGAGAATCGGTGGGTTAAAAAGCAAATGACTATAATGACTATAATGACTATTAATGAGTATAATGACTATAAAAAGCAGTTTATCTATCACTGATCAAACTGAAAATGGCCCTGGGTGGTGTGGCTCAGTGGATTGAGTGCAGGCCTGTGAACCAAAGGGTCACCAGTTTGATTCCCACTCAGGGCACATGCCTGGGGTGCAGGCCAGGTGTGTGAGAGGCAACCACACACTGATGTTTCTCTCCCTCTCTTTCTCCTTCCCTTCCCCCTCTCTAAAAATAAATAAATAAAATCTTTTTTAAAAAGTTGAAAATGTTCTGACTCTATCCCAGATGTGAGAGTTTTGGGAGTTTATTCTAGAGAAAAAAATGTGTGTGTACAAAAAGACACCTATAATTGTGATTTGTTGCACAATTTTCAGTTATGGAAATATAAAGCCTATCAGTAGTTGACATGAAGTCTATAGTCTATCAATAATCTATCAAATCTTGAACACCAGTTAAATTTTAAAGTTTACTGACAGAATTTACCACTTAACATCTTCAGAACTTTTATTTGAAATTGATTGGGAAAAGATACATTTTTGGAAGCTAGGCATAAATCATTTTATAATCATTTCAAAATACACTTTTATAATCTAAAAGAATATGATTAAAAGTTATATGAACTAAATATAACTAAATGATTATCAAAAAGTCCTTAGCGTAATCTCCAGTACATAATTTATCATAATATATAGCTTACCTTTTACTTTGAAGTGGGTATGTTTCTGAATACCTAGGTAAAACGAAAGGTTATAGGTAACTAGTAAATAAAACCAAAGATTATAGGTAACTAGTTTTTAATCTATTACCTAAGTTCATTACCTTGAAAGATATTCCCATTATTTCCATATTTAAAGATATATATTTTCTATGTTAGATTAACAAAACAAATATGTACATTTTTATTTGAAAATAATTGCTTAGCCATGCAAACTTTACAGTTCAAATCTTCTTTTTAGTAAGGGTTTGTGTGGTAAAGACTGCCCCAAACAAAGGAAAATAGTTTACATATGGCGACAAAATATCAATCACTATGAAACTTTTTGAATAATTTTTTTATGTTTCATAAGTATACAGTTGTATTTCCATAGATTTATACTATATGAAAGAACTATTCTAACCATTTCTTATTATTTAAAATAAGTGAAATAAATAAGAAATAAAAAATAATTAAATATGGAATGGATCTTATTTTCTTAATCAGTTAACAATTGCAGAGCAGGAGAAACAAGAAAAGACTGCTTACATCTTTAAATGTAGGTTGGAACTTGGAATTAACTTCCAGGAGACTATTTCCACCACCATCTAAAAGAGAGATATTAACCAGGCGCCATTAAACCACAGGAGCCTCCACTTCTTGTTTACACATGAATTTCATCATCTGTTGCCCGAGGCTAATCACAGAGGTGGACACTTTTTCCTATGGGCTCTGAACCTATCCTAGAACAATCCCTCCTGTCAACTTCTTCCACCCCGTTTATCTGTAGCCAATGTGAATTCTCTCAAAATAATCTTCTCTACCTACTTGATGTATAAAAACACTCACCAGCTAAGGGACAATGGACATGCTTGCCTTTTCCACCTGACAATGCTGCTGGTGGTTTAGATTCCGTGCCTACAGGCTGTGTTTGTTTGTTTGTTGTTGCTAGCAATGTCCTAAAAAACCCTTTGTTTCCAAAGATTTTCAGCCATGGAACTTAAAATTTTGTTTAACACTATTTTCTCAGACTTTTCAAAGTACATCATGTTACATCATGTTATTTTAACTTTTTATTCAAAATGAATTAAATTTCAGTCACACATCATCCTTTTCCTGAACATTTATAATTGAGACCATTTGTAAAACCCTCATGACGATTCATTGTGGTTAAACCTTTACTTTCTGTTGCTTAAGCTTTAAAGCAAACAACTTATGCCCTGACTAGTGAGGTTCAGTAGAGTGGGTGTTGTCTGGCAAAGAAAAAGTAGCTGGTTCTATGCCTGGTCACATGCTTCATTTGCAGATTCTGTCCCACCCGGTCACGGGGTGTAGGAGAGGCTACCAATTGATGTTTCGCACATTGATGCTTTTCTCCCTTCTATCTTAAATAAATAAAATTTTTAAAAAATAAAAAACTTCTTGAGACTGAATTACTTTTATCACACCTTTGGACCTAAAAGTATTTGCTTGCTTTTTTAGATATTTGTATCTGCTAGGTTTTACTTTTGTGTTTTGAATTTAAATAAAGCATTAAAGCAAAGATTATGAAAAAATACCACCACCAAGGTAATACCTTTTATGGTCCTAATAAAGATTAGATTAGTGATTTTTAGTACTTCCTGAAAAAAATCAATAAACTCAGTTTTGACTTAAACGTGAAGCTTTTAAGAATTCACTGTCTTTTCTCTTTCAATTCTTCTCTTTTGCAGTTGAGTAGGGAATATTGTAGAAGTCCACGGGCAGGAAAGCTACGGACTGGATCCGACTTCCAGCCAGAGTCCCCGCATACCCTTTCTGCCCTCAGCTAATTAGAACACTGTGTCAGTAGTGCTGTGGATCACAGAAGAGATGCAGTCAGGCTCAGAGACCCTCTGTAAAATTGCACGTGCACGGGAGCTCTCGAGATTGACCTTTTGGTGACTTATGCTCATTGTAATAGTAAAAACACACCCCCGTGAAGAGATTTAAAATGCTAATGAGACATGCATTTGATGTTGGAGCATGTAACCAGCTCACCCAAAGAGAGACCTGGAAGGTCAACTGTGGAACTGGACTCCCCCTGAGGTATTTACAGGGACTTAGCAGAGGCTAGGGAACCATATTCACTTTCAGTGTGCGCTGCTTTGATGGATGAAGCTTTGGTCTCTTCCCTCAAAAGCTTAATAAGCATTTTCTGTTCTAACTCTTGTCTCCTCCCATGATTTTGGTCTGGGGAAAGCCAAGAACCCATCCTTTAGTCTGTGACAGTATTACTCTCCTTGCTGTCTTCCACTTATCAGGTTACATAAGGATTTTCAAGGCAACAGATACTGAAGACTTTTGGTGGTACCTTAGCTTGAATTGCTGATTAACTGTTCACAGGGTACTTGCAAGCTACCTTTGAATCTCTCTAAACCACTTGTCAGCAATTTCCCACAGGGTTGTAGGCTCTACAGATCTATAATACTGTGCTCATTTACACACTTTATTTCCTTCCAGGAGTTTTAAATTTTCTATAAGCTGTTAACATTATATATCCATTTGCTCTTATATTATGAGCCACATAAAGAGATGTGATCAGTAGTGTTTTAGCAGCCTATTCATCACTGATCACACTGCTGAAAAGGAGCATATTCTTTCTCATCCCAAGTTTTGGTTTATTTAGTTACTCCTAAGGTAAAGAACTCGTTTAAGTTGCTCTAATCACTCCCCATTTGGATAGTATATGGGAGGAAAATATTTTGTTTTTCTCTTAGATTTTTCAGCTGGTCCAATAATTAAATTAACACAAGAGAAAGTAACAGGAGAAAAAAACAAATTTAACTAGATATGTACAGGGGTCCCCATAAGAATATCTGATTCAGGAAGGGCATTTTAGACCACTGAAGCTTATATTCCAGCCTGAGATAAGAAATTTGATAGGAAACTGAGACTTCAAATGAGGGGAGAGTAATTCAGAAGAAAATAAGAAAAGCGCATGTTTGGTAATTAGATGAGTTTCCTGTCATACCAATTGGTCATCCAGATGAAAAGTCTCTGTGGTAATATAGCCCCCTTTCTTGGCCTGGCCCTCTATCTCAGTTGTTTTAGGCAGTTAAGGGAAAGCTTAAAGGTTTTCTTAAATCTTCCGAGTCTTGAATGAATTCAGCTTGAGTTCATGTGCCAAACTGTCACATTTGGGGGAAGCTCACTCTGAAACCCTTCAATAGCCCATTTTTAGTTTTGTAGAAGTAAACTCTGATTGTACCGGTATCACCACTTTTTTGAAAATTTGCTTTATACTACTTCACTTTTACATAAGATTTACGTTTATAAAGGTTTTTTGCTAAGAAATTTGAAAAAAATTACTTTTGTTAAAAATAAAAGTGAAAATCAAAAACAGCATTCAGCATTTGCTTTGCTGAATACAAGGGCAGCGTGCAGTGAGCAGCGAGAGTGGCTTCGCCAAACTCCCTCCAGAGAACCACACTCAGCATTTCAGCATCAAGCCACCATCTCCTTTGTCTGTGAGCATCTTCTCTTCATCTCAGTGTGTTTTGTGCATCCGTTAGCAAGATATGCCCGAAGGTAATTGCTTCTTCACTTTATGACGTTTCAGCTTAGGAAAGATTTCATAGGAATGTTCTACTTTTGGATAGCAAAGAAAACTTGTATCTCATAAAACAAAATACTGAAGGTTAATAACAATCTATTTCTTATATTTTTAGTTCTGAAATAACATTAGGGTCAGAGCTAATGATTAAGCAATTTTTATTTTCACAAGAACAACACAATATTCCTGGTATCCATGCCAAAACATTGGAACATGTGGTCTTATAATATCCTTATTAACAGTTCTCCTCTGGGATGTATTGATTTCTTTTTACTTTTACAAATTGAATATATTGTTTTTATTTGTCTTTAACGTGGTTTATAACTTTGATAAGTCAAGTTAACTCTTCATATGATTGTATAGTGTTGAGGATGCTGCTGATATTAAAAGATAGCACGCTGAGGTGTGCTTACACTGTAGCAGATGTAATGAACATTAAAACAGATCGTGTGACCCTTCATTATATGCTTTAGTAAGGGAGAAAAATACAAGTTTCTAGATATTTAGTCATCCTTCTGTTCCTGGTATTTATTTATTTATTTTATTTTTTATTTTATTGTTGTTCAAGTACAGTCGTCTGCCTTTTGCCCCCACCACTCCCCGCCACCCCAGCCATCCCCACCTCCTTCCCCTGAATCCATGCCCCCTTGGTTTTCTCCATGTATGGCCATTATTGGTGTCCTAATCAATAAAACAAACAAGCAAGCAAAATATAACCAGAGACATTGAAATTAAGAATGAACTGACAGTAACCAGAGGGGAGGTGGGAGGGGATAATGGGGAGAAAGGGGGAAGGGTTTTCAGGAACAGCTATAAAGGACACATGATCCTGATATCCAGAAGGAGACACATACAAATGGAGATTTCCTTTATAAATGTAAAATTACTTCACAAAATGGACACTTCTTTGATTTCAGAGATTCTTCTGTATTACCAGCTCTGAAAAACAATCAGCTGAAAATAATCCTTATGTTAAAGTGGCCTATTTTGGGGTAGCATGTTGTGCTTCTCTTGTTTGTACAAAGTATTCACTCAAAAACATGAATACTGACATACTGTATAGTAAAATATAAGGTGATCTTAGTTATAAAATACTTTAGGCTGGAAACAATTAATAATATCTCCATTGATTATATTTGTATCACCTGTAATCATGATGCCCATGCTTCTGATTATACTTTGATTACATAGTCACATTATTCATGTAACTGACTTTCCTTTGCTGACACCAGGAATGCCCATACTATTATCTTTACTGATATGTCGTTCTAATCAACACTCTATATTTAAAGTCAGAATCATTCTAAATCAGACAGGATTCATGCAGGATTGTTCTAGAAGAGCTGCCTCAGAATTCTGCCACACTACATCAAGTAAGTATCGATGTAAGAAATGCCCAAATATGTAGATAATTTTTATAAGAGTTTATTTGAGCTAAAACTGACAACATGTGTCTGGGAGCAAGATCTCACTCCTTTAATAAGGTATTTTGATTAAAAGCGTTAGTAATATTTGTAATAAAATGACTTCCAATGCAACAGCTTTTATTCCAAGCAAAAGAGGTGGGGAGAGGTTTTTATACAACATACTTGAATGTGATTTCTAAAAATATACATATTGTACAGAAAGCAGAAATATATCCTTTTAATCTTTCTTTTTCTATAGTTATTAAGGCATTATATAGAGTTCTGGTTAGTACTTCTATACAAATTTTATATATGATATGTCAATCCCCATGGACTCCCATAGAGTATATTTAGAATCAGCATAAATCTTACTATTGTAATAATACAATATACAATGTTGTATATTGCATTGGTATTGAATATAATTGGACAACTGACCTAGTTTCTTGGTTCATAAAAACTAAATGTATGTAGAATAAATTGATGTAAATGTAACACCAGGATACAGATTTTTTAATGAAAGAATAAATTTCATTTTTTGAACAGCATTTTTAAGCCAATAGAATCAACTCCTTTGGGCATTCCACTGAATTCTATTATTCTAGTGGTTCTGGATCTACTCTACTATTAAATTTGTGTATAAATTATTCTTTTACTTGTTTATATTTTCCATATTTTCGTCTTTTAAAAATTATATAATTAAATAACTTAATGAAAAAATAGGAACCTGTAGAATTAATGAAAATAACAATTTCGCCCCTAAATATAAAGACTAGTTTTTCATTTTTTCATTATTTAATTCACTCATTTATTTTCATTTATTTATTAACTCAATCCAAATTTATTCACCATATTCTATTTCATTTTAGAGATTCATGGCTGATTGGTATATTGCTACAAAAGTAAAAGAACTTCCCTGATTAAAAAGAAAAAGGCTGGCATTTTAATTTGTTAGTAGGTTGTCTCTGGTAAGTAAGTAGTGGTTAAAAACACCTTTTTTATGTGAAAAGATAGGCTATGATTAGAGAATTTCAGAGTTCAGAGGTCTCAGTACTAATGAATATTGTCATTAATTAACCACAATGAAAACTAAAATATTTCATTCAGAGAATAGAGTTAGTGGCTTATGAGAAATCCCACTGGGGAGGCACGTTGCTGCTGGTGACTAGAGAACAGCCGAAACTGGCTACGAAGCAGAATAACTAGAATTAAGATGGACACTCAAAAACTGGTCTGTTTTAGTGTTTTCATGCCCATGGTTACTGGGGACAGTTGAAACTGTGTCTAAAGCTGACTGTGAAATGTCCTATGCATATTTGTATTTATTCTCTGTGACCTTGGAAACTGAGATAGTACCCACATAATGGATGATGCTCAGTAACTATTTGTTAATGAGTTGAATAAACTAAAATATTTTGCAAAATAACAGTTTATGAAAATTAAAACTTCAGTAGTTTTAATAAAGCCCAATATTTCCTGAAATATTTAGTAATAATTCTATACTAGAAAATAGACCTTTAAAATATTCTCTCAGACCTGTGACATTTTTAAGAAATTAAGAACTACGATTATATCAGTCTAACACCAATATTAGGGCACAAATACCTACAACAAATCAATTTACTTAAAAACTGCTTTTGTATGGTGAACCCTTATTATAATAAAATGTTTTCAATACCTTTGAAGTTTTTCAAAATGTGCTAATTTCTCCTTTGCAAATGACCTTGTATGAAACTTTCTGTTTCTGTTCAATATATTTAATATTTCCATTTCATCTTCTGGTCTCTTATTAAAATTTTTGAAAATGACATATATTTGCAGCAGATGTCAAGTCACTTCAAGATCAAAATAATAATCAAGTAATATATTCTAAAACAAGTTAAATGAAAACCTGTCCATATTAAGACTAGTAAAAATTTATTAAGCTGTATTCAGAATAACAAAAGTCAATAAACAATCAAAATATCTATGAAGAAGCAATGAAATGGGTTCAATTATTAAGCACTAACAAGAAACATGCACGGATCCCAAAAGCTTTATGTGAAGTGAAAGAAACCACTTTATGCTGCATTTTTTTAAGTTCTGAGAACGGGAAAAACAGTAGTGACGGCAGATCCGTGGTTTCCAGGGTGAGGGGCTGAGAAAGTGAGGCTGCCTGCACAAGAACGCAGGCCGCAGGTGTGATGACACTGCGGGGTCATACAGAGAAGGGAAAAATCAAACGAAGCTAAGAAGGTTGTTGCCAATTTATCTGCCATTTCCCCAACAGAGTCTAATCAAAGCAAACACATCCTAAACAAGGAATGAGAAGTGTATCTATCAACTTTTAGGTCACGGGTAAAACGAAATGGCATAGAGAGGTGGTAAAAACAACGTACTATGACAAACAAGGAAAAGGCTACAGCATATGCTAAACTTTTGGTTAAGAGAATGAAGAGGGCCAAGGAAAAATGCTGGGAACAGATTATCATGGGATGTACGCTGTCCTCTCTGAGAGGCTGAGTCTGAGTCCAGTCAAAGATGAGATTTTATTAGAGTAACAAATAAATAAGAATAAACATTACAAATAGAAATAGTTATAAATTAATATGTAATTCCTATCATTAAAATGCCAATAAAATGCCTAGATAAAAGAATTCACATAACAGTGACCTGCAATTCAAAATATAAAAATCTCCCAGAAGTTTCAATGATAAATAAAAGATATTAAAATATAATAGAAAATTTTAGAAATATGAGCACGAAGCCAACGGTTTGCACATCCATGCAATAGAACTGTCAACAGGGGAAAGCGGAGAGAATACAGGGCAGCAAACAGTAGCTGAAAATACGCCTGACTTGAATGAATCCTCACGTTTAGAGTCCACCCAGTTCAAGCGGAAAATTATTTTAAATACACATATATGTGGACATATACTCATGACATAACACAAGGATCAAGAAAAAAGCTAAGATTTTTAATAGCAATAATCTATCCTCCAAATTAGGAAGAATATTCTGGAATAAGATGTCTCAAAATATTTGAGATAATTGACTGACAAAGTATCAAGTGCTTTGAAGTGTTGACTATTATTAATCCTAGAATTACATATGAAAAACAGTCACATGTAAGAGCAAAATAAGCATTTTTTACATATCTGAAAACCCAAAGCTTTACCTTCCTGATAGTCTCTCTAAAAAACTTCAATTTTTCTCATCAATAAAATAAGTGTTTAAGATCTTTATTTTTCTAGTTAATAAAATCCGTGGTGGTTTCAAATGGGTCATTTGTGCTTGATGTTTGCTAACAAAAATATCAGTTACTAAAACAACAAAGATGATGAAGTTCACTAGCAAATGTCAAAGAGAGAGAGATCTGACGTAAATCTAACTGAGGAGTGCAATGGATAAACGTGTCGTTAGGAGGGGTTGCAGGCTCAGTAGTCTGCAGGTTCCAGTAATGTTAGAACACACGAGAACTTTGTAGTGAAGTGACTAGAAATGACTCATGGTCCTGGACAATTTCATTGTATAATTGATAAGACCCATGTCTGAAATCTCATACTCAACCATTCATCTTCCAGGGTGCATACATGAAGCACACAAACCTATGTGCATGTGTCAGGAGAGTCTGTGATATGCAGAAAATAGCTCGCTTCAACAGTGGCTGATTAAACCAACATCAGTATCTGGGGAGCTCTACTTTACTTGGTCTTCACCCAGGGGCCCAGGCAAAACAGGCTGCATCACTGACCTTCCGTACTTGCTGAGGCAGGAAGAAGTACACATGGCTTCAACATTTGCAGATAAAAGTAAACAGATTGTATGTTTTAACTCATGTTTTAATTTTCGAAGTATAACTAGCTTTAGAAGCTGCGTATTACAGTTCTGTGTCCAGAAGAGAAAAAACCACAAATTTTTGCTGAATAATGTTTATGACTATCATATCTTATGAAATGATACATTTTGTTTTATTTTATTACATGATCTTTGATCTGTAAGAATTAAATTTATTTCTGTGACAGAGAAGTATTGATAAATTTAGCACACACAGGTGTGTCTGGACTTCTTTGTCATTGTCCAAGATTGGTGTAATTAAGGGCAAATCTCCCTGTCTCTAAGATCTGTTTCTAAGATGTCTCAATTCCTTATCAATAAAATCCTTCCTGGTTTTAGGGAGACTTTCTCTCCTTACTTGACATTTGCTTCTACTTCACAGGCAAGAAGATAAGTTTAATGTATAGAAAGATTAGGTAAAAAAAAATTTCACAGTGCATGTCAGTGATCAATTTGAAATCCATTACGTTATTTTTATATCTAATATTACATATATTTTATTTCAGGCAAACATAGATAATCCCCACCCAGAAAAACAAATAAGTAATAATAATAATCACAATCATAAATCAAAATCTGTCAGACCAAGTCCAACTTATCTATTTTCTTTTCCAAATCTCTATTTGTATATCATAAATTGGGCTCTTACAGGCTAATGATAGTAATAGAATTTAAAAAATAAGACAAATGTTGAATATGTCCTGAAAATATGTCATGTCATAGTCAGTACAGAGTCTAAGATGCATTACATGAAATATTTGTCAGCAAATTGCAATTTAATCTCTGCAAGATTCTCCACATTGAAAAAACAGATGCTCCTGTGTTTGCTGAGCTTCAGAACTACTGCTGCATCCGAGACAAAACAAGCAGCAAGGAAGTGAAACTGACATGTGGCAAAAGCAGCCACTGGGCAACGAATTTATCTTCTACCTTCCTTGAGTATTCTGTGAGGTCCTAGTAACAAGCATCAAGAAAATATTCATTTCACCTGCATTTAAATTATGGATTGGTTTAATTTATTTCCTCTTAAGATAAGAGAGAGCATATTAAATATACACAACAAAGATTCGTACTTTTCATGATACAAGTAATACAACAATGATTGCATTCTCCTTATAAAAATACAGAGCTTGGAATGAAAGATAAATGAGTTAAAAATTAAAACTGTCTTTTATATTCTTCTTTATTTCCCAGAATCAGTTACTACTTTCAGTTTTGTACACATTTATAAGAAACAATGTGTGTTTCATGCCTATCTGTAAATATATAGATATATATCACATGTAAGTGAAAATGGTTGTGTTTATGTATGTTATATTCAGAATATAAATAAATAGAATTATAGTGTATTTTTGTGCACATTATATTATTTCTACAATAAAAAAGATCTTAGATCTGTGTAAAGTACAATACTAAGTTGATACTAAGTCAGTATGTTCTGATATGATTGGTCCAGTTCCTAAAGTGTGGGAATAATTCCTATACTAGTATGGTCAGCAGCATTTACGTCAAGCCCTCCTACTCCCCCCAGACAACTTGCCTCTCGCTAAGGAAACTCATGATTCAGTAACCAAAAGATTAACATTTGACCTTCAACAAGAAGGAAGTCTTCGTATCCGATAGTAGTAGCATTATTGTTTCAAAGGCTTGAAACAACATATCTATTTCTAGTTCAAATGGCATGTATCATGTGAGCTAGCAGTGATTTCTGCTCCTTCAGAAGGTGGACTCTATTCCTCCACCCTTTACATTTGGACTTGGTCTATGACCTGGATTTACCAACGGGGATGTTGAGAAATGCAATGCAAGGAAAGACTTAAAACAACAACCCGTTGGGTTTTTCCCTTGAGTGCTATATTTGAAATCATTAGTAAACTATATAAAGAAGCCCATAATACTGTACTAAAAGGTAAGGGGCATAAGGAAGAAAAGTAAGCACCCTATGTGACAATATGCTAACTTCCAGGGATAAGAGGGCAGTCATTTTTGATTCAGCTCACTGGCCAGCTGTCTATAGTCACAGATGGAACCCAACAGGAATCATTTGAATTCCCTCAGGCCAGAAGAACCACCTAGCCACTACAAAAATTATGAGCTAAATGAAATAATTTGTTTTTTATTACGCCAAATACATTTTTTTAAGTTTTTCAATTTTATATTTTTGTTTTACACACCAAAATCTGATATAGGAACTCTTATCTAGGAATAGGGCTCTGCTCTAACAAAACCCCAAACCTTTGCATTGTTTGGGTGCCTGAGTTGATAATATCTGCAAAAGCAGCAAGGAAATTATTCATAGAGCTTAGAAAAGTGGCAATAAAACTGCTATGTTAGGCTGGAAAAATGACCACCTGTAGTCTATAGTAGTGGAAAAATTGTTCAAACTGCTGCTTGCAGTAACATGAAATATAAAAATATACCCAAGGAACTTGAGAGTTTGGCTACATAAATTGCTGGAATTTAATAAAGAGAATTTAAAAATATTTATATCTTTGTACAAACAGTATTACCATTTTCTCAGATAATCTCTCTTTGCCCCTCTAGTTATAAATTCTACCCTAGTTCTCACTAGGAGGCTCAGCCATGTAGACAACAAATTATTAGGCTACTTTCCTCCCTGACTTGTATTAGATTTAAAAAACTTAGACGCATGGGCACAAAATGAGAGAACAGGAGGGCAGTATATTTAATACTATGGCTCTTTTCTTGTCAAGACACAGACTGATGATAGAGCTTCACTATCAAAGGTCATAATTTCTGTCCCATTTACAGCTATAGCTCCCTCTCCATTTTTTTCCCTTTTCTGCCTTTTACTCCACTGGGTGTTAACAAGTTCCCACTGCTGCTAGCCCAAGAATGTTTTAAATCATTGATGGACTCATTTTAAACATTCCTGGGTTTCCTAATGGGACCCTGAATGATATGTCAAGTGAAATATTATTAATACTATTATTAAATAATAATAGCAGTTAGAAAGCCCTTAAAACTTTGAATACTTTTGCAGGTCTTACTTTGTACAATGCTTTGTAGTAAACATTATAAAAGCAGGTTTATGATGCTACATACCAATTTTTTTCCTTGTAGCTAAAAGGGAAGAGGAGATATTTTCTCTCTATATTGCAATACCTTTTTTATTAAGCTATTAACAGAACCTGCAACTTTTCAAGGACAAATGGTTGAATTATATAATTAACACAGGAGGAAAAAATGCCAGCCTGAGAAACCCAATGAAGATTATATTGAAAAATAAAGGACAGAAAATCATTATTAACAGATGCCCAAAATATGGGCACATCTGGTTTGCCATTTAAACATCATCGATACATTGTAAAACAAGTAAACATAACATTTTAAAAAACATTCATTTGTATAAAAATAGTAAAAAAAAAGCAAGAGACTGGAATGAAAAAATCAAATTAGGTACCTCTGTGGAGGGAGGGAATGTGGCTGAGAAGGATTTCATGTTTATGCATAGAAATATGTGTACTTTGGTATGTATAAATAAGGTGGGCGTAAACATGTCCTCAAGAGAACACTAGAAACAATTATGTAAACATTAACTTACATCAACTTCACAATTCATGTTGAGCATGTTGAACTGAAGTTATTATTAAACAAAGTTGGATTTAACATTAGATCAATCTTTTTTTCCCTCTTTCTGTGCCTGGTTTTCTTTGCATCATGTCAAACATAGAAGGTAATCGCAAATGCTTGGTTGTGCAAAAGACATTGCTTAGGTATAAATGGGAGACGTGAGTTCCTTAAAATACTTAAACACAGCTTGGTCCTACACAGCTAGGGCTAGGTCATGGCAAGCTGCCGTGCCGGTGCCCCAGGACGATGCCAGGATTTCCCTTCTCCTAATCACTGCATGGAATCAGGATGCCAGGGGTCGTGATCTCATTGAGCCCATTCTAGAGCCCTCCCTAGCCTTCTACACAAGACCTGGTTGGACGAGGACATTGGAATTTCTGGAATAACATTGGTTTCTAACACTTAAGTTATATATGGAACTCTCCTGGACCTGTGCCTAGGCAAGGGGACACAGGGGATGCACCTGTATGACTGTCTTCAGCTCCTCTTACAGGACCAGGAGGAAGGTGTGCCCACATCTCTGAGGATGGACCAGGTGATTTTGAAAAAAGCTTTCCGCCCTCATCCTTGAAGATCTTTTGCTAGTAGTATATGGCCCCCTGTGATGATGTCAGCTCCTTTGTGCCCTGACTGCACCATCTGCCACCTCACAGTGTCAAAGAGGTAGGAGAACAGGCCAGCCACCACCATCACTGTCGGAGGGGAATCATCCATCTTACCAAGATGTAGGTGTTCTTGGGGTCGAGGTATGTCTTTGGCCCTGTGTTACAAGCTGAAGTCCGTGGCCTGGTAGATGACGACGCCTTGGTACAGGCCCCAGGTGCCCTCAGACTTGGCAATTTTCCCTAGAGTCTCTCAGACCTTGAAATTCCCGCTTGGTGCCCAATTTCTAGACATAGGCCACCAGACGAGTTCTGGCAAAATCCAGAGGTTAGGCGAGGCAGAGGGAAGGACCTAGCTGCACCACCGGAGACCATGGTGAAATATTTACTTTTAGACATGTGAAAAAACATGTGAAATATTTACTTCTAGAATTGCCTGTGCTTGTCCACGCCCCTGAGAAAGACCTGCTTGCGCTTCTCCTTGAAGGTGAAGTTGAGGGCTTGCTTGGAGAAGTAACGGATGACCTTGGTTGGCCAGGTTGTCCCTCCAGAAGGACGGCATGCCTTGCTTCTTGGCGATGCGCGTGATACAATCCATGATGCCCCTGTACTGCTAGTCGGCCGTGATCTGCTCACTGGCATGTTGCACCTGTATCAGTACTTTGATCACTGGATTGGGGCCAGGGCCGTCTTGGAGATAAAGGAAGCAGCACCTCTGGGTCAGGATGTCTTTGGCAAAGGGGGGTGGCGCATTCAGTCCTCTTGGCGCAGGCGGAGGGGAACTGCACCAGGCTTAGAGCCCAGTGAGGAGGCAAAGAGGCAGAGGGCGGAGGGCGGGGCTTTGCTGCCTCAGTGATGCTGCTGCCAGGAAGGAAAGGAGATTAATCAATTTTAAAGAAAATTTAGGTGCGATGCCAGTGGTTACAGGTAAAATTTTAATAACATAGAAATAATTATAATACTATACTCTGAAAATGATTAAAAACGTATTTCCAGTTAGGATTGAAAAGCATGTTTAACAATGGAAAATGCTACATATATTTTCTAGGGAAAAAACAATAACACAATAGTAGACAGATTGACTGATGATAACAGATACTTTTACCCTTATATGTTTGAGCCAACTAAAATGTTGGAAACAGACGAGAATTTCAGCAAAGACAAACAACAAATACTACATGTACTAGTCAACACAGAATTAACTAAAATACGTTTGTGTTCTTACTAGAGACAGTGCACTGGGTTTTTTACCTTGAGGTTTTTTACCTGTTTCTAAAGGTGGGAATTTTAGAGGAGGTCTCAGGGGAGGATTTAAATAGAATATACATCAGCTTTCCAGGTGTGTCTTTTGATCTGCTGATGTGTCAAAATGAGCATATAAATGGGTCAGGGTCATTCTCTGGTCAATTTCACCTTCAAAGAATGTCACCCTAGAGGGATCAGGACCAATGTGGGTTGGCCCTGGCCTGGTGTGGAATGTGTAAACCACATTCTAAATTCAACTGAACGCCTTGGTTTTCCTCATTCCAATTGTTAAGGAATTCTCTCAGCATCTTACTAAGCTGCCTCAAACACTCAAGTTGTCCAAAGCTGATGTTCTGGTCTTTCTACCTCCTCTCCTGCTACGAGCACAGACTTTCATATAACATTTAATGGGAAACTCATTCTTCTATCTGCTCAGGCCAAAAACTTTGGAGACATATCTGATCTTTTTTTGTTACACCCAAAATCAATTTCATCAGGAAATCCTGTTGGTTGTACCTTTAAAATACACCCATCTTTTCTTGTGAATACCCCAGCAATCACCACACTGTTGTCCATGTCCATGAGTCCTTTTTCGCCAGCAGTAGAGAAGGGTGAAATTTATGTTTCTTTAAAAAAGTATATATAATTTACAAATTTTTGAAATTAAACCTAACTCACAAATTTTTATCTTCTCACTTTTCCTGAATATAGTATTAAAGTACACTTGACCTTTGAGTAAAAAAAAAATAACATCATAATATTATGAATAATAATTAAAACAGTACATTTTAAGGAGATACACAATTTCATTTTTTTTAATTTACTAAAATGTCATCACTATAATAGAGGCAGATAATTTTTATAGTAGCTTATATATTATATAGTTTAATACAAAGAGATCTTCCTTTAAATATTGCACTTTATTAATCACTTGGTACTAAGGCCCAGGCTATGATCAACATTGTGTTGAAATAAATAAGTGGGTAGAAAGAAGGGTGAATAGAGGGTGGTGAGATGATTTTATTTTATTTTTTTACCTCTCTGCCACATGCAGTGGAAGCTTCCCTTCCAGCCCTGCTATGGCAGCAACAGTTCCATGAGTCACACTGATACACAGCAGCAACATAAGGAAGGAGATAACCATTTCTTCTTCTCGCTTCTTTTTAAATAAAAGTCATTTTTCCTACAAGTTTCTGAAGACATTTCCTTACATATCATTGACCAGAATGAAGTCCCATGCCTATGAACTAATCACTGGAACAATGTTGCCACAAATGACCTTAAGAAAAACTCAGATCCCGTCCTTGAGATGGAGACTGGGTTATCTTTCCATAGTGGGAAACAAATTGGGAGCTGTAAGCGAAGAAGGTAAATTTATTTTAATAGACGGCCATAAGAGACTGCTACAGGCAATACTATAAAAATGCATACAGTTATATGAAATACAAGAGAACTAAAATAGTTCTTGATATAGTAGAATTTTGTAATTGATATAATAGTTTTGGCATGATTGCTTAAAAATTAGTAAAATTAGTATAGTTATTAATGGTGAAAGGTGCCAGATGTTACTGGCAAAGTCTGACCTCAGTCCTTGAGCTTGCCTAAGAAATAATTCAGAGCCAAGAACTCAAAAACAAGCAAAAGGTTTATTTGGAGATCACAGAGGTAGAAGAAAGGAGCTAGCTGTGCTGCATGGACTCAGGAAATGAGTTACAGAGGCAAAAGAAGGGCCGTTGAAGCTTAAGAAAAAGAAGGCAAAGGTAGACACCCTGAGGGAAGAAAAGGAGAGGAGAGGCACAGGCGTGCTTGAAGAGAGGAAGGGCCTCACACAGGGCCCTTCATCTTAACCAGGTAGAGGCTGCAACTGATTTGAGAGATACAATCTCATTCACATTTTCCACAGTGGCTAAACCAGTCTGCTTTCCCACCAACAAGTGCACAAGGATTCCCATTTCTCCACATTCTTGCCAACACTTGTTATTTTATTGATGACAGCCATTCTGACAGGTATGAGTGTTACCATCAAAAATATATTTTGTCTGATATAAACATTGCTACCCCAGCTGATTTTGTTTGTTTTCATTTGCAATAAATAAAAAAATAAAAATAAAAAAATGACACCTAGGTTTCCAATAGCTTCCCTTCTCACCCAGATGGACAAAATTCCCACTGATTTTCACAGACAGGTATTGTGGGGGCTCCTCTTCCTAACACTGGCGCTTCAGGCTGGGAAGACCATTGTGGGGCTGGTATCTTTCCCCCTCCCCCCGATCATGAAACAGAAAGGTTCACAGACAAAGTTAAAATGCCCCAATCATGAAGTTTGTACGTACCTTTAATACACATAGCATGAAGCAATGGAAAAGAGATCGAGTAAGTTAACATTTAGTATGAAGTGCAAGTGAGTTGGAAGGACTGGACTACCTGAGTCTGTGCTATATACTGTTTAATTGTCATGTCTCCTTGCTTTTCCAGTGATGGCAGGGTTACCAGAATGAGAGCTGAATTTCAAGGAAGGGAGCCTACTCCGCAATGATGCCCCGGGGCAAATGACATACTCTTGCTTTATCAGACAGACACAGGGCAAGTTTCCCTGGCTTGTAGCTGTAGTTTGCCATTTAACTTGCTGAAAAATGATGGTTTTGTATGACTTTAATGGGCATAAAACTGTCAGGGCCAAAATGGGTGTTATCAATGGGTGGCTCAATTAGGACTTCATGAATAATAGGTGTTTTATATATCTTATGCATATTTAATGTATCCTGTTATTTAGTGCCTCTGGTACCTCATGCATATTTAGTACCTCGTGAATAATCAGTATTCTTAATCCCTCCATCCTCTTTATGTTTAACTCACACATGCTCTACATTCTGACTTCTTCTCTATACTTAACACAGCTTATGAAATTCATCAATTTTTCCTTGGTAAAGTCAAATACTCTCAAACAATACAACAAAGATCTGTCCTTCAGCTGTTCAACTCCGAATGGCTCTAAACCAGCTAAAATAATCAGGATTTTTAAAACATAAGAAAAATAGTACAGGGTGCAGCAAAAGTAGGTTTACACTTGTTCACATGGAAAATGATACAATCATTAATAAATCATAACACAAGAATAAACTCTGTTTCCATCCTCACAACTCTAACTCTATTGTTGCCCCACCCTGTTATATGTATTACTCTGTTTTCATGGATGCATGTGTAAATAGACAAATAATTAGATAGATATTAAAGAGAGGGTTATATTCACACAATTATAAGCAAACAACAACTATATAGAATTATTTTAATACGGAAACATGAGAGTCACAAAATACAAATTTGTGAAAGGTTTTAAATTTCTTTTTTAAAAATTAAATTCAACAATGATATTATTTCAAAGCAATTATTCTTTAAAAGGGCTAAGTTTTCAGAGACACCAAATTATTTCATAAAATTAAATGTATGGGTAAGGGTGTTCAATTTTTATCCTTTTATTTCTTGAAATAAAAATATATTATTACATATCACCAATTTATTTATATACTTTATTTTACTAAAAATAATACTTTCAAGCAATTTTAAAGTGTGATGTGTTTTCCTCAATATAACTTGTACAATTATATTTAATCTGTGATTAATACAGTGTACAATGTGTTCAGTTTGTACTACTTTAAGTATTAAGTAAATTAATGGGTAGGATCCAGTGTGTGTCAACATTTACTCATGCAGCTGCATGCTATACTGTCTTGATCATGTCACCTGGTAAAAGTGAATAAATTTTAGATTAGGGATCAGTGTCCTGATCTGTGAGTATGTGTATGTTGGGGATAAAGAAGCAATGATGGATAAGCTTCTCTCTCTGTATTCAGATACCAGCATGGAAGGAAGAAGGTGGTGATGCACCAGCCTGGAAGAAAGTAGAACAGGAAAGAGGTAACCATGACACACAATGTGAGTTTTAAATTGGCAGAATAATATACAGATGAGGTACTTTACTTTAAATAGCAGAGCCACATTTATTTTTCAATGTTAATTTGTTTACTTTTGCAGTTATCAGATTAAAATGAAACCAGTTATAGGCATTAACAAATTTAATTGTAGGTGAAAAGTTGAATATGGGAGTGAAATGAGCAGTTGTAACCTTCAAATTATTCAAAGAACAATAAGTATGAACTATATGACAATTGGCTATAAATCTTCCATTCCAATAATTATAAACATACTGGTATAAAATTATTATTAACTGCCCAATGAACGGCTACATTTAGCCATGAATCGATTTAAAACATGTCAGAGCCTACGAACATGTTTGTGTGAATGTTGGCAAAGTCAAGTCATCCTGAGATTGTCAGTGTGGTATTACTATGCAGATTAAAGAATAGTTGGTTTCTTGCTTACCAACTATTATTTTTAAATCATCTTACAATGAGCACTTGTAACGTCTGCTTCCTGCTAGTATGTATCTTTTTAATAACTTCTTTTTAAAAAAAATGTCCGCATTTTCTCCCCTTCCCTTCACCCCACCCCAGCCAGTCCCACATTCCTCCCACACCTCTACCCTCCCCCTTGATTTTGTCCTTGTGTCCTTTATAGTAGCTCCTATAGACCCCTCTCCCTACTATCCCCTCCCCACTCCCCTGTGGCTATTGTTACAATGTTCTTAATTTCAATGTCTCTGGTTATATTTTGTCTGCTTTTTTATTTTGCTGATTATGTTCCAGTTAAAGGTGAGGACATATGGTATTTGTCCCTCACCACCTGGCTTATTTCACTTAGCATAATGCTCTCCAGTTCCATCCATGCTGTCACAAAGGGTATAAGCTCCTTCTTTCTCTCTGCTGCGTAGAATTCCATTGTGTAAATGTACCATAATTTTTTGATCCACTCATTTTCTGATGGGCACTTAGGTTGCTTCCAGTACTTGGCTATTGTAAATTGTGCTGCTATGAACATTGGGGTGCATAGGTTCTTTTGGATGGGTGTTTCAGGGTTCTTAGGGTAACTTCTTATTGATTTCAAGTACAAGACAGTCAAAATCAAAATTTTTCATGCTATAGTTTTTCATGTATGATTACATGTGAAGCAGGAGTCATTTTGGTGAGATATAATTGCATAAAATAAGTGTGTTGATCTTAAGATCTAACACGATGAGTTTTGCCATGTGCTCACCCATGTAGCCAGCACTCTTCAGCAGATGCAGAGCACTGCTATGGCCAAAGTTCCCCATGGCCCTTCCCAGTCATTCCCCACTCTCCCAAGAAAACGCTCTTCTAATTTCCATCATCGAGAAATTTTTTCCTGTGTGTGCACTTGAAATAAATTTAATCATACAGTATGCTTTCTTCTGTCTTTGTTGAACATATTTCTGTGGAGGCAGAAATATCTTTGTGAATTTCAACCAATTGGTCCTTTTTATTGCTACAAATCATTTCTCCCTCCTCCTGTTAATTGACATGTGAGTTGATTCCAAGATTTTACTACTATGAAAAAGTGGCTATGACATGTTTGTGCAAGTATTTTTGTGGTATATTTGGAAAATTGGTAATAAATATATGGGTATAATTCTGAAATATATATTTATTTCTGTTCCAATAATCTACTCATTATCTTTTCACTTTAACTTTATGGTAAATTATATATACATATTGCTGGATTTGATTTTCTAAAACTTTAGTGTTGATAAAATATATGTTTTTGATTTTTTAATAATGTTCTTGCCACTTTTTGGGTCAGGGTTACCTTGAGTTCACAAAAAGAGTTGGAACATTTACTTATTCGCTTTTCTGGAAGTTTTTTCTTAGTTTTTTGTTTGTTTGTTTAAGATCAGTATGTCTTTCTTTAATATTTGGTAGAATTAAATGTGAGGCCATCTAGGCCAAGAATTTTCTTAGTGAAAAGATTTTCTTTTGAAACTTATTTCTTTAGCATATATGGAGATATTCAGCTTGTCTTTCTTCTTGGGTCAGTTTAGTAAGTTGTATTTTTCAAAGATCAATCTATTTCATCTACATGTCAAAGTTATGGACACAAAATTGTTCATAATATATTTTATTGTTTTAATATCCATAAGATTTTTTCACTATTTTCTTCATTCTTGATATTGGTAATTGTTTGTATGTTTTTTTATTTCAGTGCTTTCCAATCTTACCTTTATTATATCTTTTATTTATTTGCTTTTATTTTGTTCTTATTTTTCAATCTTCTTGAGATGAGAGCTCATTCATTGAGTTTTAAATCCTCTAATTTTATAAGCTAAGCAGTTTTAGTTCTGTCCCACATTTTGAAAAATTTTGTTTTCATTAATGTTTTGAAATATTTATAGGTTCCTTGTTGTTTCTTCTTTGACTAATAGGTTTTTTAAATACCTTTAATTTCAGTGGCTTGGAATATCTAGATTATTTTTCCTTGGATTATTAATTTAACTCTGTAATAGTCTGACTCATATTCTATATAATTTTAATATTTGACATATATTGAGAATTTTTTGTGTTCCAGTATATAGTCCATCCATGTACATTAAAAAGTAATGCATTTTCTGTAGC
The DNA here is from genome assembly GCF_022682495.2 of Desmodus rotundus. Taxonomy (NCBI): domain Eukaryota; kingdom Metazoa; phylum Chordata; class Mammalia; order Chiroptera; family Phyllostomidae; genus Desmodus; species Desmodus rotundus. Next base: position 54,429,523 of record NC_071388.1, on the reverse strand, counting down.
TGTTGGATTGAGTGAATTTTATGTCTGTTAAATCTAGTTGGTTTACAAAGTGCTGAGAGAGAATGTTAAAGTATCCAATAATGTGTATAGATTTGTGCATTTCTCCCATTATCTTGATCAGTTTTTGTTTCATGTGCTTTGAAGTTCTGCTGTTAAAATTTTCTGTCTTTGTTTATGAAAGGCCTCTCTTTATCTCTAGTAGCACTTGATTTATGTCAACTTCGTATGGTATTAATGTAGTCACTCTAGTTTTTTTGTACTTAGTATTTGCACTAATAAAGCTAATTTCTTATAGATGGTATATGGTTAGGTCTTGCTATTTTTTAACTAATCATGACAATCTTTGCCTTGTAATTGGAGCATATAAATCCATTTATATCTAATTAAATTGTTTATATAGTTGTACTGAAAACTATGATCCTGCTTTTTTGAAAAATAAGTATTTCATTTTTCTTTTGCTGTTGCCTTCCTGCCTTCTTTGGTGCTAATAAAATATTACATATATTCAACTATTTCTTCTCTCTCTCTTTTCCTTTTACTTGTTTTGATAAGTACATCATAATTTTTAACTTACATTTTTTAGCATTAGTTTACCATTTCAATTATTTCTGTACATTGAAACAGTTAAATGGTATGCTAAGGTATTTCATTTGTCATTTATTGCTTTGCTACTCTGCTGGCAGCATATTCTCTCACTTCAATTTATCATAAAAATAATTTGGATAAATTTAACTGCATATAGAATTTTAAATTACTTTTATATGTACTTAAAAAATGTAATTTTATTGCCTTTTGTTTTGCTTTTATTATTGATGAGAAATCAGTCCTATCATTATAATTGATTGCTCTCTATGTTTGTGTTTTCTTTAATGATCGATTTTAGGATTTTCTCCTTATCTTCAGTTCTCAGTAACTGGACTACTATGTGCCTAGGTTTGCCTTTCTGAGCTACTCGTATATATGGATTGATTATTTTAAGTCATTTGGGAAAAATTTCATCCATTATTTTTTTAGATAATATTTTGTCCAACCTCTCTCTCCTTTCCTATGTGACTGCAATTGCAACTGTTAGTTTATTTGATATTTTGCCATATCATTGTTGATTTTTTACACTGTTCATTTGGTAGTTTTGTATTTAGTTTTGATTTTAGAAATTATGTTTTTCTATTCTAGAATATTTTTTTCTAGTGCTAATTTTGTTGCTGAGGTTTTCCGCTTTTTCTCTCATCTTTCCATCTTTTCTGGTGAATATTTGATAAATGTTATAATTCTTTTGAAGTCTTTCTATACTAGTTTCAATATCAGGGTTATTTGAGGAGGTAGTTTCTGTTAATTTTCCCCCATTATACATTCTATTTCTTGCTTCTTCAAATTTCTTATAATTTTTAATTTGTTATTAGATATTGTATACAATATAATAGGGTTGTCTAAGCAACACAATGTTTTTCATTTTGTTTTTTCCAAGAGTACAAGCTTCTATTAGGACTAGCGGCTAAGTGAAAAATTGATCTTTCTGATGTGTATCAATGATCGATTTGTTCTGTTCCTGAGTGACAATTTAAGAATATTTATCTCAGGTTTACAACTGTTTTACCTCTGTATTTTTGTTTTACAACTGTATTTTTGAATGTGTATAGTTCTACTATGATTCCATTTGTTTAAACATAAACATAAGAAATCTAAAATACTTATAAGCTAAAGTACTTCAAACTATCAGAGCATTAATAGTTCCTTAATGTGACTGCATGTATATAATATGCTTTGCTAATATAGCCTCAAGTGTATGGTTTTAATAGTGTATATGAAGAAGCATTCCTAACAACAGCAGAATAGCAAACCTTTAAGTAGACAAATGTCATTGCAGGATCTAGGGATACTTAGTATCAACAGTTCTTAAAAAATAAAGAAATCACATGGAGTTTCTTTAAAAAAATGTTTCAATATTTGTCAAAAGGTTGTGTATGTGTGTGTAAATGTCAACGTCAAAAGATATGTCATTGGCCAGCAAGAAGTACTGTTGCAAATAATGTTGAAAAAATTGTTAATGAGCTAGAAAATTAAAAGCGTGCAGAGTATAAACCACGCATATTTTGAATGACCTGATATTTTACATTTTTGTCAAATAACAAAGACAAGAGAACATGTAAAGAGTCATTTTAAGTGTTACTGGTGTCAATAGGATAAAGCAGTATATAGAAATTGCTTTATTACCACTCATGGGGACAAACTATGCTGATGAGAAATTGAGAAAGAGAAAATAAAGATGAATTTGCTTTACTGTAAATTGATATTTAGATTTATTCATAATTATACATATATTGCTTGTATTAACTGCTTATTTATTGTGTGATCTCAGCTTAATACTAGATTACTAGGAATCTTTAAAGCCCAATGTGCAAAAGTATTTGTTGTGATTTCAAATTCAGAAATGCTGAGGAAAACATCACCAAAAATACATAGAGAGAAATGATGACGAACAGTTATGAAGTAGAGAAGAGAAAAAAATAGAACATAAGAACTGGCAGTATTTCTTATAAATTTCTAAAATTCCCCATGGGAGCTTTTTAACTACAAATTTGACTTCTTTAATATATATGGCATTATTCCAATTATCTTTTTCTCATTGAATGATCTTTAGGAGTTGGTAGCATTCAAATGATTTGTCCGTTTAACCCAAATTGCCACTTTTATTAGCAAAAAGCTGTGAATAACATATACTTGTTAATCTAGTAATCTCTGAAAATAAGTAATGTTGTTCATTTGTGATATTTATAAACTGTCACTTCTCTCTTTTTTCCTGATCAGTCTTAGAGTTTTATCAATTTCATTTATTGTGTCAAGAAAATAACTTAGAAATTCACAGATTTTTCTTTATTATTTTTTTCCGTTTTCTATTTCATTGTTCTCTGCTCTGCCATGCACTCTTTCTTTCTGCTTGCTTACATTTGTTCTCCTTTTCCTATTTTTATGTATGGATGTTGCTATAATGCATGTGATATCTTCCTTCTATGACGTCGACTTCAGTTCTGTAATTCTCTATATGTATTGCTCTGCCCCAACATTTTGATATTTCTAAATTTTTATTCTGTTCATGACTTATATTTAAATCTTTTATCCGCCTTGAATTTATTTTTGTGTATGGTGTAAGTTGGTGATCAAGTTTCATTTTTTTTGCATGTAGCTGTCCAGATCTCCAACACCATTTGTTGAAGAGGCTATTTTTGCTCCATTTTATGCTCCTGCCTTCTTTGTCAAATATTAATTGATCTTAGAGACTTGGGTTTATTTCTGGGCTCTCTGTTCTGTCCAATCCAAAAGAACCTGTGCACCCCAATGTTCATAGCAGCACAATTTACAATAGCCAAGTGCTGGAAGCAACCTAAGTGCCCAACAGGAAATGAGTGGATCAAAAACTATGGTACATTTACACAATGGAATTCTACGCAGCAGAGAGAAAGAAGGAGCTTATACCCTTTGCGACAGCATGGATGGAACTGGAGAGCATTATGCTAAGTGAAATAAGCCAGGTAGTGAGGGACAAATACCATATGATCTCACCTTTAACTGGAACATAATCAACAAAAGAAAAAAGCAAACAAAATATAACCAGAGATATTGAAGTTAAGAATAATCTAATAATAGCCAGAGGGGAGGGGGGAAGGGACAGTGAGGAGAAGGGTTTTCAGGAACTACTATAAAGGACACATGGACAAAACCAAGGGGGAGGATGGAAGGAGGGAAGCAAGGTGGGTTTGGCTGGGGTGGGGTAGAGAGGTGGGGAGAAAATGCAGACAAATGTAATTTAACAACAATAAAATAATTTAAAAATTAAAAAAATTATTCTGTTCAAAAACTTTATAATTTCCTTTTGCAGGTTTATCTTTACCCCTGAGGTATTTACAAGTTTGTTACTTAGCGCACCAATATGTGGAGACTTTCCAGACATCTTTCTGTTATCAATCACAATAACTGTTTTTTTGAAATTCTACAGGGGCATAAAGAATAAGAAAACACGTTGGCTTTTGAATGATAAGGAAGTTATTCAATCAGTAACTGCCTACATTTTTATCTTTAATATAGACACTAATATATAACTTATGTAGTGATGTTGTTTACTATAGCTCCTGGATTTTATTAAAACACAGTATAAATATTTTTATTAATTAAAATTATTTTTAGATATAAAAAAAGAGAGGTGGGATTGAAGATATTACAGGTGTAACAAAAAGCTAATCCAAAGGCTCAAAGGCTAAAATAAATAAAATTGCCTAATATGTTGAGATCATGGCAAGAAAATTTGTATATCTATGGATTAATAAATATGTTGTGCAAATAAGAGTTGAGAAAATAGTAGAGAGTAAACTTCTACTACGATAAAATTGTGCCACATTTGAAAGTGTCTGTATGATGAAATAAAGACTTAGGACTGATGGAAAACATCACAAACAGTAACAGGAAACAGGACGGGAAACAGGAAATACTAGCTGGTAAAGCATATTTCTCTCACACTATTCACTTAAGCCAAAAAATGTTTCTTTTTTATTTTATTATTATTATTTTGTTGTTGTTGTTCGAGTTGTCTCTGTTTCCCCCCCACCATTCCCCTCCACCCCAGCCATCCCTGCTTTCCACCCTTGATCCTACCCCTCTTTGGTTTTCTCCATGTGTCCTTTATATATGTTGCTGAAGACTCTTCACCCCTTTTCCCCCATCATCCTCTCCCCCCTCCCCTCTGGTTACTGTCAGTTTCTTCTTAATTTCAATGTTTCTGGTTATGTTTTACTTGCTTGTTTGTTTTGTTGATTAGGTTCCTCTTATAGGTGAGATCATATGGTATTTGTCTTTCACTGCCTGGCTTATTTCACTTAGCATAATGCTCTCCAGTTCCATCCATGCTGTTGCGAAGGGCAGGAGCTCCTTCTTTCTTTCTGTTGCATAATATTTCATTGTGTAAATGTGCCATAGTTTTTTAATCCATTCATATACTGATGGGCACTTAGGTTGCTTCCAGTACTTGGTTATTGTAAACTGTGCTGCTATGAACACTGGGGTGCATAGGTTCTTTTGAATGGTGTTTCAGGGTTCTTAGGGTATAATCCCAACAGTGGAATTGCCAGGTCAAAAGGCAGTTCCATTTTTAGTTTCCTGAGGAAATTCCATACTGTTTTCTGCAGTGGCTGCACCAGTCTGCATTCCCACCGACAGTGCACTAGGGTTCCTTTTTCTCCACATCCTCTCCAACACTTGTTTGTTGATTTGTTTGTGATGGCTGTTCTCACTGGTGTGAAGTGGTATCTCATTGCAGTTTTAATTTGCATCTCTCTGATGGCTAGTGATGCTGAGCATCTTTTCATGTATCTCTAATGGAAACTTTGTAAATAAATATAACTGCACTTTGGAAAGCAACCCATCAATAATTTAGAGCTAGAATCACATAGAAGTAAAATTTTTGTACACTTAGTCTCAGTACTTTCAAGGTCATTTTGACAGTTCTGTTCATATTTTTTTAAATTTAATAAAAAGATAGTATAATTAAGGCATCAAAATAAATGATATACTGATTCTTATAAAATATTAAACTATACAAATTAAAAAGAAAACTCAGAAATCTGTGGGATATTTTTACAAAGAGGCATTTCTGAGGCTCACTAAATCCTTTTTACAAAAGTTATTGTATTTTATACCTCATATATTTTTAATGATGCATATTAATTCCATCTGTTTGACTAGAAGCATCATATCTCTTCACGGTCATGTTATTTCACATATATTACTGTATGTGAAGATTCAGTTAACAAATTTTAAATCAATGTCAGTAGATGAAAGTTATGATCTCTTTTTTCAGGAAGAAATGAGGTATGCTTTATTTTCTATATTCTAAAATCTACATGTTTTATATTCTATATTTCCATGTATTCTATATATTTTGTATATTGTAAAAACTATATTTTCCAGGGGGTAATTATTAATTATTTGAAAAAATAAAATTTGCTTAAGGGTTTTTGGATCTTTTGAAAAAATTAACATGTAATTTAAAAAAATTATCAATTTTATCCTCATTTTAAAAATTGTATTCTTGTCTTTTCAAATAAGGGCACAGGTAGAGATATATAATAAGATAGATTAGGTCACTTTGTTCTATTACATATGTGTTATCTTGAAGAACACTGGGACAGCTGGATATAAAGCAGATGCCTTACTTAAAAAGAATACAAAAGAAAGTTATGACTTAAAGATGTATGAGTTTCTTTTATATTTTCTTCAGCCATGTCTACCACTGTCATAAACTTTGAGAAACAACAGTGCAAGTGATTAAAATAAATACTATGATTAAGACTCAAGATGGTCCCATCTGTTACTGAAGGGGTTATTGCTATAGAGATCCCCCTCTTTGTAGAAGTAACTACACAACCAAATCAAATATATGAAACAACTGTTTTCAGATGTGACCCAATAGCCAGCACAAGGCTTTGACCCCTGAAAGAAGGAAACAAGCAGGGCAGACCACAGCTGTGCCATTTCACTTCCTGGAGGCAAGTTTCGGGTTGTGGTTCAGGAAGGGCAATAGAAACACAGTCTAGCAGTTAACGAACGAGGCGGAGATCTGAGTTGACAGAGAGACTGCTAAGACCTAGTGATATGCAGTGCATCAGGTAGAAAATTTAGAAGGGTTTAATATTACTGGAGGTGACAAATTCACAACATACTAAAGATAGCTCTATTCACTTGAATCAAAAAATCTTTTAAAGGATCAAATTGATCTCAAATTACTTACCTGTGTGAAAGAACACAGGTCTACATTATTTAAATAAATAAAACAAAATTCCTTATTATTTATGTAAAATTAATAATATTTGGAAACTGATAAGATTCTCTCCTCGATGAATCTTTGATCAGACTCATCTGAGCTCTTGTTTTGACTAGTCCTGAAATCCTGGGCTTCCACGCCTTTCCTTGTACAGTCCAGTTCTGATAAGAACATTATTTTGTCAGTTTAACAAGAATTCCCACCCTCCTCTAGATATCTGATCAGATCCACATCCCTCACACTTGCTTATCTGATCATCCTCTGTGCCTTTGGATCCTGTTAAGTTAGTTTAACCAGAATCCCCTTTCACACTGACTTTTCATTCAGTAAGCCTCCATCCACCAATCCCACTGTCTTAGGGACAAATTTCCATCTTTCCTTGTTGTATCTGGAATTGAGCCCAGTACTATATTGAAGTCTCTTTTCCTTTATTACAATAGTTTTTGTTAACAAAATCAATCTTCACTACTTTTACTTCTGTCTGTTTCTCATTTTCTTTGATTAAAAACCAATAAAAATTCATTGGGCATAGCTATCTGTACCCTTAAACTTCCTCATCAAAATAAATGAGAAAATAAGAAAAGATAGGTAAATTCTATACAGAAGTATGCCTTCAGCACAACGGAAAGAAAGAGAAACCTGAAAGCACAAACTGATAATGAGTGAAAGGAAAAACTCTCTAATCCCAGCGTGAAATCTCTAATTCTACTACTGCCTTAGCTGTCCCCAGGCACAAGGCTGAGAAGAGAGAAAGCCACATGAAAAGAGCTGTGGGAAAGATAGGGGGTGAAGACTGGCAAAGGGTGATTTGGCATGCTCCACAGAAATGTAAAATTCACCCTCTACCTATTATCTTGCTAAAGGGTCCAGACTGACCAGAGAATAGACTCCATGAGGAGGTTGCAAAGTGTGTGTGGTTTAAAGGAGCTGGTGCCACTTGCAGAAACAGATGCCCCGTAGAAGTAGGCATGATTTAGAGAACAGGCATATGTAAAGGATCAGTTTGAAATGCGTAACTTCTGGTGGAGGAAAATGAGCATAAAGTGAGGAAAAGTGGCAGTTGGGTGGTGAAGATAAAATAAGAGGGTTCACAATCCTTCTTCACCATTAAAACAGAAGAGCAAATAAATTCACAAGCCAGTAAATTACTTGATATATATTGCAAATACCCTCTTGTTTTTCATCAGTGGTCCTTTGATTTTTTCATGGTGATATTTTCTATGCAAAACTGTTTTATTTATTTGTTTTTAAAATTTTATTTATTTATATTCAGAGAAGGGAATGGAGGGAGAAAGAGAGGGAGAGAAACATCAATGTGTGGTTGCCTCTCACACACCCCCTACCAGGGGCCTGGCCCACAACCCAGGCCTGTGCCCTGACTGGGAATCAAACCAGTGACCCTTTGGTTCACAGGCCAGCACTCAATCCACTGAGCCACATCACCCAGGGCCAAAAGTGTTTTATTTTTATGTAATCAAATTTATTATTTTAAAATTTTCATTTATAGTTAGAAAGGCTTTCCCTACACCAAGATTAAAGAAAAATTTACCCATGTTTTCTAGTGTTTGTATAGTTTCTTTTCTTTCTTCCTTTCTACCTTCATTTCTTTCTTTCTTTTAATTAATTAATTAATTAGGTCTCCAACCAATTTAGAGTTTATTAGTATGTGTGTATGATGTGTATATAAATCTGATTTCATCCTTTTTCACCAAATTGCTACCATTTCCCAATAGAGAAATTAGAAAAAGATGTGAACAGTTGTATATGTGTATGTACATATGTTTAAATACATACACATGCATATGTATGCATGCATAAATACATACACACATATATAAAGCATCTGAAAAACATTCAATCTCATTCATAGAGAGACACAAATAAAGTAACACTGAAATCCCATTTCTCATACATCAGATTGGGAAAATCAAAGTATAACACATTTTGTTGGCAATGCTATGGTGAAACAAGCACTCCCATACAATGCAGGTGGGAATATCACACTTCTGGAGGGGTATTTGTCAGTAACAAAGCTGTATATGTGTTAACCTTTTGACCCAACAATCCCACTTATAATACTCCAAAGATGCACCACCAAGAACACAGAAATAATACGAGCCGAGTTATTTTGGAGTTGTTTGTAATTGCAAAATAATTGCAGCCTAAGTATACTCAAGTAGAAGAGCAGTGAAGAAAATATGCTACACCCACATAGTGTAGTACTATGTCACTATAAAAAGAATAAGAAATACCTCTATGAATTGCTTGGAGTGAGTCCAGAATATACTGTTCAGTGAAAAGCTACAGTGCAAAAAATATGTATAATTTTCATGAAAAGTGAAGGGGGTGGGGAAAACAGAGACATATTTGTTCACTGGTGCAAAAGAATTGCAGAAAGCATAACCTATAAGCTACAGAGATTAGTTACCTACAAGAAAGTGGGTGTGAAAAGGTGGAACCAGGAGTAATAAGGTGGTTAAGGAAAAAAGAAAAAAAATGTTTTTCTAAATGTAGCTTTAGGTAGTTTTTGATAGTTTCATATACCCTAAATCCAAACACATAATTAAAATCGGCAAGATGTGAACAAAACCCAAAAGACTACACAGTGTATTAATCAGGCTTCTCTAGAGATGGAGAACAAAAGAAATATCCTATGTAACTTAAAAAAAATAGCATTTGTTGGGCTAAAAATAAGAAGAATATACTAGTTAATAAATCTCTTTCTGATGGAGGCATGAATGAGCAATTCTGTTACTATGTTTATTAATTTTATTTAAATAAATAAACATTGTAGATAATAAAAGTGGGATTTTCATTTTTTGGGGGGGCCACCAAAGAAGGACTTACATATAAGAACAGGAGGATAGCTAGAATAAACCTGTGGATTATTAGAATTGGGCAAATCCACTTGAATTTGTGGTCTTTAAAATAAATAGATGACAGATATAGATAAATAAATGATAGATAGATGACAGACATGGATGCTGATATAAACATAATTTAGATTTCATTGGTTATATATATAAGAGATGCCCCCAAATGGCATTTATTTATAAAAAATGTGTATTTCTTCTTACATGTTTAAACTTCAGTCATCTTTAAAGTAGTCTCCATTTGATGTAATACACCTATCAAGACTTTTTTCCGCTGCTCGATACAGTTTTTAAATTCATTCATTTTGATGCTTTTTAGTGCTTCTGCCATTTTTTGTTTCATTTCTTCCGCATCATTGAAATGTCTTCTGTTGAGGATTTTTTTAAATTGGGGAAACAAAAACAACGGTCACTTGGGGTGAAATCGAGTGAATAGAGAGGGTGGGGCATAGGGGTTATGTTGTTTTGGTCAAAAACTGCTCAACACTCAGTGTGGTTTGTGCAAGTACACATGCAAATCATGAAATGGGCAAATGCATTAAAAGAGTCTTAAGGAATTCACTGAAGCTGAATGCAGCCTCTCACAACAACACCAGCTGGTACACTGATACAGATGGTTCCCTAGAACATTCATCCAGCGGTGGAAGCCTGTACTACAAGGGGTCTGCCCTCCAGAAGATAATTCTGTTTTGTTTTTTGTTTTTGGAGATATATGTCTTAGTTTTGTCTGCTGAAGGGTCCTAGAATCAGTGACATCCTAGTAACACTTACCACGCTTATGCTCAAACCTCAAACATTGGTTTCTAAGTTTTATTCTTTGATAAAAGGGTTTAAGATTCCTTTTAAAAATAGCTGATTCCAAGGATTTGGACAGAGAAGTATGAGGTAAGCTAGAACTATAACATGGTGCCAGAAAATACCAGTTTTTGAAGAAGACAATGGAGAAATGGCAAAGAGAAACAAGAGCCAACATGAAGGAGGGTCAGTGGTCAAAATTGAAATAATTTGAGCAAAAAGATAAATAATTGCAATATTGGATTATGATAGAAAGAACAAAATTAATATCCATGAGTCTATTCTAGTGTAAGTATATCATTGAATAAATAAATAAATGGATAAACAATAGATTTGCTCATAGAGCAATTCCTATTAATAAATCTAGGAGAAATGAGGAAAATGCAAAAGCAACATTAGGCAAGTATCAGTTTTGGTTTTTTGGTTATTTTAGTTTGCTAAGAATCATAGCTAAAATACAGTAGTCCTCACTTACCTGTGGGAATATGTCTCAAAACCTTCAGTGGATGCCTGAAACCGTGAATAATAGCAAACCATTTACTATGTTTTTTCCTATACATACACACCTCTAAGAAAGTTTGATTTATAAATTAGGCCCAGTAAGAGATTAACGACTATAACTAATAATGGAATAGAACAACTATACAGATAACTGTAATAAAAGTTACGTGAATGTGATCTTGTTACCGAACATAGACCGGAGGTTCGTATGCCTGCTGACATATAAGCCAAACTAGTGAGGCAGGTGCTGATGCAAAAGGAAAGAGGTTTTATTCATATGCTGCGCAATCTGGAAGAACGGCAGACTCCCATCTCAGAGTTCATCTCTTCAGCAAGAGCAACACAAAACTGAACCTTCCTCAGAGAGACCAAAACAAAAGTCTGTGCCAGAGTTCCTGCTCCATTTTAAAATACAGTCCTCTGCAGCCTGCAGGCAGCTGCTAAGGGGCTATCCCCATACATTAGCTTGTTCCTGGCTGCTATCCATTTCAGGCTCCCTCGTGGAGTCTACAGGCCACTGCCTGCTAGGGCTGCAAGGTTGCATACTCACGGGCTGGGCAGAGTGAGAAATGCACTCACTGATGAGCACACCACCAGGTCAGCAAGAGAGTGAGAGAGGCTCTGTCCTGGAGGCCATGGGCCATGTGTCTGCTAACGCCACATGGCCCATGGAGAGGGCAGGCCAATGTACTATCCATGTGCAGTTCCTGCACAGTAAGCCACCAACAAGAGAACCTTCTTTGCTCCCCTGGATTTATATTAGCTTTTGGTGTGGGATGAACCAGGTAGTTTCTCAAAATGACTAATCAACTTCCCAAACTTTTGCATACTTCAGGTGGGTCCACCACCAAACTAATCTGGTCTTTCTCCAGGCTAGATTGACACACCTCTTTGGTGCACCTTCCCTGACCCATTAGACTTCTCTGGCACATGCCTGCTTTGCCCTGGTCCCACCTCCCAATATGGTACTGGAGGGGTGTCGGGGGAAGGCCTTTTCATGTGCTCAGTGCGAGAAGCTTCCCCTGCCTTTGTGGGGAGAAGTCCTGGTCTCCAACCTACTGTCCCCCAGTAACAATCTGTGTCTCTCTCAAAATACTGCATTAAGTTAGATAAGAGGACTGGAATAGAAACACTGGGATCCTGCTACAGTAGATCTGATAACCTAGAAGACAACTATGTGACTGACAGATGGGGAACTGGAAAAAGGGATGATTCACATCCTTGGTGGGACTGAGCAGGTCAGCGGGAGATTTCATCTCACTACTCATAAGACACACAATTTAAAACTTGAGTTGTTGGCTCTGGCTGGATAGGTCATTTGGTTAGAACATCCTACCAATACACCAAGGTTGTGGGTTTGATCCCAGGTCAAGGCACATGCAAGAATCAACCAATAAGTGCATAAACAGGTGGAACAAGGAATTGATGTTTATGTCTCTCTTCTTCTTTCTAAAATCAACCAATTAAAAAAGAAACAAATTTTCTGTTTCTGAATTTTCCCTTTAATATTTTCAGACTACAGTTGACCATGGGTAAATGAAACTGGAAAATGAAACTGTGGGTAAGGGGGTTTACTGTATACCCCACAAGATATTTTTCAATACGAAAGGGGAAAATAGTGAAACTGCAGTGGAAAAGCTCAGCAGATAATACCTTAACTATGTCAAAGACACATACAAAAATGTGCACAGCAGGTGTATTCTTACTGGCCAAACACTCAAAACAATCCCAGTGACCAGCAGTGGGAATAGATATACACAATGTAATATATATATATATATATATATATATATATATATATATATATATATATATGTAATATTTAGCAATTAAAAAGAACAATTGATTTATATAGCTATATAGATGAATATCAAGCATCTTATTCACAGTGCGGGAGCTAGACACATGGTTATGTTTATACCTGAAAATTTTGTCCTGAGCAAGGCAAAATGATAGTGATACATAGCAGATTTGCGGCTACGAGAGTGGAGTAGGAGGTCCGACAAAAACAAACTAATTGTAAATTGCTGTGGAGAATTTTGGAGTTTTACTAATATTTTATATTTTGATGAGGATAATTGTTAAAACTAGATATTTTTCTCAAAATTTATCAAATTGTATTATTAAAATGGACAACTATTTTTGGAAGTAACTTTTACCCTGGAGGGCTGAATTTTTAAATTGCTGTCCATTTCACTGACACTGCCTTGTCAAATGATGCTAAATGAAATGATTTTCTAAAAAGAATTGACATGAAGTTTATTGAAATTGATTATGCACATCTGGAGGTTTCTTGAAGTTTTAATTTTTCTTTATTTATTGGAAAAAAGATTGCATCTACATTCCCACCAGGCACACCAGTGTGCGGAATTTTTCTGATAATATCCCATTCCATTCATTCATGACAATGTTAGTAAAGTCATATTAGTATTAGTCTTATTCTGTTAAAAGAAAATAATAAAATGACAGCTTTTAAAAGAAAGATAAAATGTAGAACTGGAAAGAATATTGGGAGGTTATTTTGTGTAATGACAATTTTGGAAGCAGAAAACTAAGGTTGGAGATGTCAAAGGATAGGACAATAGGCATCTATAGGTACCAATAGAACTGTCAATGAAACTCACCTTACCTGAATTAATCTTACTGTATTTTACTGTATTTTATACCCAACTATGCAATAAAATTTTGTATAAAAGAAGACCTCAGAACCTTGGATTCTACAAGTGACATTTTCAATTAGGAAAATATGGGAAAGGTATAACAATATATATGCACCTCTTTGAAACAAATCTGACATTTAGCTGTTGATATATGTTTAAAGGGGTTTTCTACTCAATGACAGGAAGGCAGAATAGCCTAAGACCCAAAATTGCACTTTTCAAAAGGATGATGGTAAATATTTCTTAGCACACTAAATGTTATGTACAATATTTCTTTACTAATATATTTGATTTTTTCACTTTAAATATATCTATTTTTTATCTGAATTATATAGATATCCTGGTGGATATAAAGGTTGATCTCTCATGAAACACCTGCTAATATTAATAATTTTGGTACAATTTTCTTCTTGGGTGAACTTTGGTTGGGTAAGGAGTTAAACTATAGTGGAAGAAATTAATACAATCCCTAACAAGTGGGCTTACTCACTTAAAAGCTCTCTTGGAAAGCCAAAGGGCGTGCTAGTTACAAAGTTTCTCTCCTGCAGGGATTCTTTTGTGTCTATTAAGCCATGCGATATCACGTAAGCTGGTGCTACATATACAAAGGTTCTTCCCCTCTGTGGTTTCTTCACTGGCTATGAAGACCTAAACTCTATATAAAACCATTACCATACTTACCAGTTTGATGGGCTTTATTCCCTTTGTAGACATTTTCATAATTAGTAAGGTCAGGTTTTTGAGATAAATATTTCTTTTCAGAAGTCAGTTATAGAGAATTATCCTTATCTGATGTGTTTGATGAATAATCAGTTGCCATTTTCATTAGGAAAAATCATTATAAGATGTAGGGTCACAATTTTGCTATTCCATAAATTCTCATAATTGTCTTGCCAAGTGAAGGACTTGATATAATGGATCAAGTAGACGTTGAACTAAGTTTTTTTCTGTATGCCCTTCTTTGGGAGGTTTATTTATCTAAGTGTGTCTCTGTCATTGTTACCCTAGATTGTAAAATGACATTTGCTTTCAAGATAATTCTAATTCATTCATCAAGTCATCTGACTTAAGGTCCTTATAAGACACTATTTCAAGGGTTCTTCAGGTCTAGTCTTTGAGTTCTTTAAAGAATAGTTCCATATTTTTCATTTTAAAAAGTATTCCTGCCTTTGTTCTTGAAGTCTGATAAGTCTCCTTCAAAAATCACTACATACTATTGGATTGTCTCACATTTGTAATCTACTCTTATGAAGTTTTTAGAAATAAAAAAACTCAATAGTGTCCATATATAATTGTGCTTTAAAACTTTCTCATAAAAATACAAGCCTAATTCTGTGCAATGATTTTTAAAATCAATATTCTACTTTTCTGGAAATTTAATGAACAAGAGTTATATGCTTTTGGGTAAATATTAAAGTAGAGAACTATTTTTTGTTCCAGGGGAAGATTTTGTCTTATTTTCCTGAGTATATGGCATTAAATTTTCAAGTAAGAAAGAGAGGAGGTACATGGATCAGAATATATTCAAAGGCTACATTTTAACATTATCCATGTATAAACACCATTATCATTATTTCAACAGCTTACAATCTAGAGTGTTCTAAGAAGATAGCAAGAAATCATCAAAATATCCCAAAACAAGAAAGAAAAGCAGCTGCTGTAGTTACAAAAGTAGTCAAAGAGAGCTTCCCTAACACATGAATTTCAAAGGGTAAACTGTTGCTGCTTTCTGAGAAGGAATGTTATACTTTGGTTCTTTATCTATGGAAAAATTTGAATAATAACTTTTTATAGCTTCCCATCCTTGCTCAGATATCGACAGGGAAATTAAGAGGTGCTTTTCAGTTTTTTCTAAGCAGTGTTATCTAATTGCCTGCATGACACTGGTTTCACACAGATAGAACAATAAAGAAATCAGAAAAAAAGCAAAAAAAAAAAAAGCCTGGGATTTCCTTGAGATCAGGGACCATGTATAGTTAGTCTTTTGCCATTACTCTTAAGCTCTATATGTTCAGAGGTGCTGACATTCAGTCATATCTCTCAGTATTTATTAAAAGTAGAACAAAAAAACGATTGTGCTATTCTTATCTATGAGGAGGACAAAATGATCTTAAAACCATGTATATTATATAACAATTTAAGAAATAAAATTAAACATAGTGGTGCATATATGAGGAGGTCTGTTCAGAATGTATTCAGCCATGTAAAATGAAAAATGGAGACATTTATTGAAGAAGATGATACAAAAGATATCGTACATAGGACAATGAAGCCTCAGTGCCCTTCAAAGTAGACACCTTGGGACCTCACACAGTTCTCCCAGTGTCTCTTCCACTATTCAAAACACTCTGCAAAATCCTTTGTTGGAATCACCATCAGCTGCCCTGTTATATTTTTCTGAATCTCATCGATGGTCTGAAATCTTTTCCCTTTCAAAGGTAATTTTAGTTTTGCGAAAGCCAGAGGTCACAGAGTGCCAAATCTGGGACATAGGGGGGCTGAGTCATTTGGGTGACTTGATGTTTCACCAAAAAACTCTGCATGAGACGTGATGCATGAGCTGGCTCATTGTTGTGATGAAGCTGCCAATCACCACTTTCCCATAGTTGCAGCCATTTTTTGTCATTTTACATCTCTCAACCAACACAGAACATTGAGGTAGTATTCCTTCTTAATTGTTTGGCCTGGAAGGGTGTACTCGTGATGGACAACAGTTTCCCAATCCCAAAACACTGTTAATATGGACTGGATATTGCTGAGACTTTGCCACACCTGTTTTGGGGGTGGAGAACCAGGTGACTTCCACTGGGATGACTGGGCCTTTGTTTCATGGATCATAACCCTAGACCCATGATTCGTCTATGGTAATAATTTTCTTGAAGAACTCTGGTTCACTGGTAGAGGTTTGAATCAAGTCATTAGTAAAGGCACCATGGTGTTATTTCTGCTCTGGTAGCAGAAGCTGCAGCTCAGATTTTGCTACCACATATTTCATGCCAAGATCCTGTGTCAAAATCTTGGACATATTAGTTTTTGGAATCCCCAGATCAGCTTCTAGTTTTTGTACTGTCAATCACCAATCTTTGTTGATTGCAGCCTGTACACGTTGAACATTCTTATGTGTTCTGATTGTTGCAGGCCTTCCAGAAGATGGATCACTTTTGACAGATTCTTGACCATCTTTGAAGTGTTTTTGCCACACTTTTATTTGCACTGCACTCATTGCAACATCCCTGAAAGCCTTCTGAATCATCCGAATAGTTTCTGCCTTGGAATGTTAAAGCTTAATGCAAAACTTGATGTAGATTTGTTGCTCTACTCACTCAATCATTTTGAATATAATGACCACACAGTACACATGCTCACTCAATGGCATCTACTGCCCTCACTGACTAGTACTTAACATATACACATTCCAGTCCACTCTCCTTGGCTGCCAGGTTACATCGATGTCAGGCAAACCATTCTCCTTATATTATCAATGGCTGGACTTTTTCTAGACAGACCTTGTATTCTTTCAAATTATGCTATGTGAAATAAGTCAGTCAGAGTAAGACAAATACCATTTGATTTCACTCAAACATGGAATCTAATGAACAGACTGAACCAACAAGTAAAATAAAGAAAGACCTGTAGATAGAGAACAGACTGACAGCTTGGGGGAAGGGGGTTGCAGGGTGGAAGGATCAAGCAAAACAGAAAAAGAACTGGGCACAGACAACAGTGCGGTGATTGCAGGGTTTGGGGGCACTGCCTGGTGGAGGTGGAAGAGGATGTAGGGAGGATAAGTGCTAAGTGAAATCATATACAATAAAAATAAACTATTAAATGGGAAATAAAATAAATAAAATTGAAAGAGATAAAATTAGCACTCTTGACCAAATATATGATTATATATACATATGAATTTTAAGAGATACAATTGATAAAGTATTAGGAATTTAAAAAATGTATTTGAATTTAAATACAATATGAATACATAAAAATAAACAGTTTTCCTATACACCAGAAAAGGAACAAATATAATTTGCCAAAAGGTAAAAACACATTCAAGGTAACAAAACTATTAAAAATATTTATACATAAATCTAATAGAATACATAAAATCTTTATTAAAAAACAAATGCATAAATTTAATAAAGGATATATAAAGGTATAAATGAAGATTCATATTCACAAATAGACTGACTAAATGTTATGAAAATGTCAATTTCCCCCCTCAAAATAATGTATAAAGTTGATGCATCTCAATCAAAATCTCAACAAAATTCTTCTTGAAATTTCTAATCTTACTATCAAAAAATAAAGGAACAAGGATAATCAAAGTATGCCGGAAAAGAAAGGAAAATTTGGACACCTGAACCATAAACAAAGTCTAATGTAACTAATTGATCATTATGCTATCGAATGTTAATAATTAATTATAGGACCAAATGAAGAGTTAAGAAAGAAAACAAGTGTATCTGAGCGTGAATTTCATGGTCCAGGTGTCATTTAAAACCAGCTGAGAAGGAACAGACTACTCAAGGAAGAGTTTTGCAGAATTCGACTATTTAGAAATCAAAGGAAGAAAATAATCTTAAATCACTATTTTGTACAAATTACACACAATAATAAATATATACTTGGAGTAAAGAATTATCTATGTAAAACAAAACTAAGAAATTATTTAAAAAAATAGAATTCTATGTTTATGACCTGCAGTGGAAAGATTTCTTTAATGATTTCATACACACATATACTGGAACACACAAATAAATATAAAAAATGGGAATATTTGATAACAATTATTAACATGTATTTAAAATTTATCTTTGACAAAATAAAATATAAACAAAGTTGAAAGACAAATAGGAGGAGAAAGTATGTCAACTCATGTAGCGGACCAAAATTTACTATTCTGAATATATAAAGGAATTTCTTCATACCAAAGAAAATAAATTTTAAAAATAGAAAATGATTTAGGTTACAGAAACAGTGCCAAAGAAAGGAGATAAAAATTGGAAATAAACTGCAGAAGGAACTTATTTAAAGTAATAACATGGGAGACAAAAATTAAAATGTGTCTAGGACATATATCATCTGTCAGATGGATGAATAATTCTAAGGTGACTAACACCAAATATTGCCTTGGCTGGTGTAGCTCAGTTGGTTGGAGAGTTGTCTTGTACACCAAAAGGTTGTGAGTTCAATTCCCAGTCAGGGCACACACCTAGATTGTGGGTTCAATCCCCAGTCAAGCAGCCTACAAGAGGCAACCAATCAATGTTCCTCTCTCACATGGATGTTTCTCTCTCTTTATCTCTCTACTTCTTCTTTCTTTTCTAAAGGCAATGAAAGATGTCTTCGTGTGAGGATAAAAAAAAAGGCCAAATGCTTTCAAGTGAATGCATTGTGTACTGGTAAAGAGAATGCAGATTTCTATAGCTAGGCTGTCCTATGGAAATTTGGTTGTGTCTGTTAAATTTAGAAATAAACATTCTCTATATCTCAGGAATCCTTTTATATTTTTTAAATTATCTAAACCAGAACCACGTTCATAGATCTGGATAATCTACAATATTAGGTTCTTAAGCATTTGTAAATATATTTACTGAACTATTATACTAGTGAAAAATTGGAAACAAACTAAATGCCTTGCTATTGAGATGTGTCTAGTGTAATGTAAACATGATGGGTAGCGTGGAATTTTTCGAAGGGATGATATAGATCTGTATATTAAGAGAAGTTCTTTGAGACATTGTTATGTGAAAAAGTTAATAGTATAAGCATACATAGAGTATAGTATCTTTTATATATTTAAAATATTACATTTTTCTCCACATTTTAAAACATAATTCTGGACTCTAATAGAGCAACCTAAGAACAGTAGTTATGTCTGTCTAGGGAACACAAAGAAAGAGAATTAACTGTGGGGAAACCAAATGAGATTTTGCCTTCTACGCAATGTTTACATTTTTTTATTATAAGGAATTTGGGGTTTGAAGAGAATTGGTTTAAATTTAATTCTTTATATCTTCCTTATACTCCCTCCAAAAAATGTAAAATCAATAAGAACAAGTAACATCATAGGCAGTAACTTTATCCATACCAGGAGACAGAGAACATTCAAATTACTTATAAATAAAGAACAAAATAAATTTTAATATACCCTACAGCCCTTTGCTGTCGTATATTGTAAACCTGTAAGTGCAGCAAGCAAGGGAGAGGAATCTTTAAAAACTCAGTGAAATACAGTGGAGAGGGAAGACGTAGAGAAAACACAAACAAACCACCATAACATGAAGTGTTCAGGACCGGAAGTGACAGCTTCCTAGGCGTATTGCTTCTGGGAAAGAATGAGATGTTCAGAGGTGAATATTAAAAACAAAAAATACTGTGCATCTTAAAGATGAGGCAATAAACATAAGAAGCCTGTAAGAGACAAAAATTAAAGATCCATCCTGCCGAAATGAACAGAAATCATACACACCACCATTTCTCACCCCCTACCATTATGACAATACTCTCCATACAGAACCCACAGAGAAGAGCCGTGAGCTGGCTGAAATGAGCATTCCCCAACCAGAAACCCTGACCTCAAGTGAATAGGAGTAGAAACAAGCAGACTACATCCGTTAACAAACAATAGTGACAAAAAGCAAAAAAATATGGATAAAAACTTTTCTATTGATGAAAAATTTTGGCAAAATGCTATCAGAAAACTGAAAATAATAATAAAAGTATGCTATGCAATGAAATAATTATCTCAAATCAGATTTTAAAAATATAATATTTGACAATTTGTGAATATTAAAAAAATTTAAATCACAGATCTAAAAATGCAGAAAAAAGGGGGAAAAACAAGAATAATTGAAAACAGATTTGAATAAACTTAGGAAACTAATATAAGAAAAAGGCAAATCATATCAGAAATGAAGACTTAATTATAAGGTTCCCAAGTGGTGGGGCGTTGGGGTGGATTCAAATAAAAACTTAATAAAAGACTTGGAATAAGAACAGAAAATCAACTAAGAAAATAAAAATGAGATGAAGACAGAAACAAAAATAATGCAAAGTAGAAGTGTTTGTAAAGGTATATGGGCAGGTCAGGTCAAACACATGAAAAATAGTGACTATGATGAACAAAGTCAAAACAATGCAACAGAAATAATACTGAAAAGATAAAATTCAAGAAAATTGTCCAGAAAAAAAGACAGCATGAATCTCCATTTTGAAAGAACCTACTGGTTTCCAGGGAAAACTGACTAAGAATACACCACTCTAAGATATATTGTCTGTCTGGGAAAAGTTCAACCATTGTTATTATAATGAGGGCAGTTTGGGCAGCATTGATGTACCCTGGCAGCCAAGGAGAGTGGACTGGAATGCACCTGTGTGAACAATGACAACTTCACTGTACTAGTCAGTGAGGGTGGTAGACACTGTTGAGTGAGCATGTGTCTTGTGTGACTGTCACATCCAAAGTGACTGAGCAAGTAGAGAAACAAACCTACATTGAATTTTGTGTTATGCTTGAACATTGCACCAAAGAAACTATTCAGATGATTCAGAAGGCCGAAGCTATGGGCAACTGGTGATTGGCAGCTTCATCATGAGACAACGCACCCACTCATGCATCACAAGTAGTGCAGAGGGTTTGTGTGTGTGTGTGTGTGTGTGTGTGTGTGTGTGTGTGTGTGTGTGTGTGAAACATCAAATCTCCCAGGTGATTCAGCCTTCAGCCTTCCTACTGGCCAGATTTGGTGCCCAGCAACTTCTGGATTTTCCTAAGAGTAAAATCACCTTTGAGAGGAAAGAGGTTTCAGACCATCAATGAGATTCAGGAGAGTACATAAGGGAAGCTGATGGCGATTGGGAAAACTGTGTGAGGTCCCAAGGTGCCTACTTTGAAGGGGACTGAGGGGTCACTGTCCTATGTACAATGTTTCTTCTATCTTGCATCTTCTTTAATAAATGTCTCTATTTTTCACATTATATGGCTGCACACTTTCTGGACAGGTATCATATATTACAGTGAAATTAAAAAGATTTTAAAAATTAAAAGAAAATCACAAGGCCTCAGGCAAAGAATAAAACAGATTGCAAAGGCAAATGAGGCAGAATGACATCCTATTCTTTGAAAAACATGCACTGAGATGCCATATGGAGTAGAATTTTCAAAAAACTTGAACAATAAAGTAAAAACTAAAAGAAAAAAGAAAAAAAGAACAAATTTAAGGAAAATGCAGACCAAGCTCTCTTTCAAGTTTCAAGGGCATAAAATCAGTGTTGAATGTACTAGAACTCTGGAAAGACTTTACAAATGTTTCCAAGAAACTTACTAAAGGAAGAGCTTCAACCAACTAACAGGTGATTGACAAAACCATGTAAAGAACTAGTGGGTAAGTATTTCACACATTTAATTGCAGAGCTAAAATTTTAAAAAAGGTAGGTTCTTGGATTAAATGATAATGTGACAATGTAAATAGCACTTTTTATTTTATTGGACAAAGAGGAAAAAAACACAACAAATCAAATGGAAGGAGAAAAAAAAGGTGAAATGGATGGGATTCAAAGGATACCATTGAAAGCTTTCAGAAAGTAAAAGTTTAAACCACAAACAGTGGTTTAAGCTTCTTCAAATAGTATTTTAAGAAACAAATGCTAGAATGGAAAGACAAACCTCTCTAAAAACCAATAAAAAATTAGAAAAAAGAAAAACACAGACAACCAAATAGGTAAACACAGTAAATATAAAATATAAACAGTACTTAAAACAATAACATAATGTGATGAAATTGCATCCAAACATGAGACTCATATGAACAAATAGATATGGGTTTAACTTGCTTATTTAAAGAAAAATATTTTAAAATTGATTCCTAAAACAAAATGTAACTCTATGCTGCGTATAAGAGACACTTAAAATGCTGAGATTTAAATTAGGCTGAAAAAAGATTTACCAGACAGAAAGAAAACAGAGCTTGCACATCTGATATGCGGATGAGAAGGGGCCTCATACTAAACCTGACAAGTTCATGGAGGCCTGCCTGGTGCCTTACAAACTCAAAGACCTAACGTAGCCAAGGTCTGAAATGAAAACTCCCTAACCAAGAGTGAGTGATGCCCGGTAGTCCCGTTCCAGGTCAGCATCTTCCCAGACAAAGGTTAATCTTTACCTTAACTGAGCTTGTCTATTGTCTTTTTGCATCTATGATAACACACCTTTAGAAAGTCAGAGGATTCTCTTTTTCCAAACCCCTCAGGGCACAATCCCCCACCAGAGCAAGAGACCCCAGAATCCCTCATTGATATCTTGTTCTCAGGAATACCATCTCTATGTGCTGTGTTAATTGTTAACTATTCTGTACCCATCAAGGTAAAAATAGTATGTGTGTATCATTTTACCTTTTATCCAATCTCAGAGATTTCCCTACTTTGCTTTCTCCTACCTCCCTAATCTACCACCAATGTATTTCATGTAGCAGTACTTATATCTCCTCCTTTGACTCTAATATATAAAATAAGTGGTAAAACTGCCATTTTCTGGAGCATTTTCTCAGTCCGCTGAGATTTTCCTTCCTGGCAATTGTCATCAGTTTGGCTCAAATAAGCTCATAAAAATTTTCTACAGGTTTGGAGAGTTCTTAGGTTGAGAGATCCAAGGTAGATTTCAAATCATTAAATGAGACAAAGGGCATTAAGTGAGACACAAAGAAGATACTTTATAATGTTAAAAACCAAATTCCAAAATGAAGACAGCAGCTAAATTTATATATTCAGTAAATAATACGGAAACTCTGAGGATTAATTTTACATGTCACTTTGGGCCATGGGTCACCCAGATTAAACATTATTCCTGGGTGATCCATGAGGGTGTTTCTGAGATTAGCATTTGAATCAGTGGACTCAGTAAGGTAGATTGTCTTCCCCAGTGTGGGTTGGCCTCATTTAATTTGTTAAGGGCTTGATTAGAACAAAACCAAATTTTCCCCCTTTCTTACCTGTCTGCCTGCCTGCCTGAGGTGGGGGACTTCAGTCTTCTGCTATCCGTGGATTGGAACTTACACCTTCAGCCCTGGTTCCCAGGCTTTTTGACTCATACTGGAATTACACTAGCAGCTTTCCTTGATTTCTTGTTTGCAGAGTGTGGGAGTTCTTATTTTCTGTAGTCATGTGAGCCAATCCTCTTGGAGTTCTGGAGTCTGGGGAATCCAAGGTCAAGGTCGGTATTCATTACCTGGTGAGAGCTTGCTTCCTCATTGACAGTCTCCTCACTGTGTGCTCACTTGACGGAAGGGCTGGAGAGCTCCATGGGGGTCCTTTTACAAGTGCACTCATGCCATTCCTGAGATCAGCCTAATCGCCTCCCAAAGGCTTTCCTTCCTAATGCCATCACCTAAGGGTGTTAGTATTTCTGCGTATAACTGGGTGGGACACAAACTTTTACACCATAGCACTTATTTTATTCATTATAAAACCAAAGTTGTATCAAATAGTTTTGGCATTAATCTGTTGAGACCCCCTCATGATCGTAGTAGTAAACAATCCCACTTATTCCTTACTTAATCACATCAGCTTCCTCCCATCTTCCCACTCCAAGAATTGCTACTATTTATATCTCCCCTGCCCTTTAGAGTCTCCATAAACCAAAAAGGATGTGTCAAAAATCAAAAATGAGAAGAAAAGCAATACCATTGTCTCCAGATATTGGCAACATTTAAATGAATATGTACAGACACACACACACACATACACACACTGAGCCCCAAGGAGAACTGAACAAAAAGCCATTTCATTTAATGCAATTCAACTTTCCCAGATGATATGCTAATGAAGCGAGTGAGCATTTCTAAGTCATTGATATCACAATGTTCTGCACACAATTTCCAGAAACAAGTTAATGAACCGGCTTTTAAAAATCATTTAGAAGAAATGCAGTTTGACACATACCAATGAAGCCAGTTGATTTGCTTGCAAAAATAGACTTTATCTTGGGTCTTCTCTAAACTAAAGCAATCTTGATATCAGCTGTCATCATGCTACAAAAATAAAATGAATGTGTACCCCTGGACTCTTGACAGAAGTATTATTTTATTGAATAGCATAGGTAAATACATTCAAATGACCAAAACAATACCTTTAGAACGAAATGGCTTATGGAAAAGTTGAAACTGGTCAAACATTTCTTATTTCATTAAATGTTCTTGAAGTAATCAATCAAAGCACTTGGCTACACCCTCCAAGGAGAATACACCCTCCTCATTCTGAAGTACTTATAAGTCATTTGATTCTGTCTGTGCTTGTGTGTTTTTCTGTTTCTGTGTTTGTGTAGGGACACAATACACTTGGAGTCTTGAGTCTATTATTTCAGATACACATTCCCTAAGACAAATATCCATATATATTTCATGACTCTTGGGAGTGATATCGTTCAGAGTTTATGCTTGAAATACTTTTAGGTAAATCCAGCAAGAACTATGCTCTGCAGATGTAAACTCTTTTTAACAACATTTTTCTCTGGTCTGTCATTGTCTCTTTTCTTTTGCACTTTCATGCCTCTTAACTGCTACAGTCTATACCCGATTTTGTTAATCCAAGTAGTCCCTGTTAGTTCATTTGTGGTTCTTCATTCATCTACATCAACATATGTGGGGTCTTCAGAGCTTTACCTGCAAAAACATTAAGGCCTTGATGTCTAGTGCTTTGTTGAGGAAAACCTTTCCCCGGAAATTTATCTTACCAGGGATACTGACTACTTAATCCCCCAAGATCATATATAATGACATGAGGCTTTAATGATAATTGACCTCTTTATACTATTACTTTTCTATTTCATATTAAAATGTCTACTTCTTTGATTACCTTTATTTCCAGTTCTGTGGATCTTTATTTCTAGTACTGTGTGTACAGGAATATTCTTCATTGCTTCCTACTCATCATCTCTGACTCACTGTTCATTCACTGAGGAATTGTGTGATGAACTTCAAGTTCTCCACCTTTCTCTAATCCCTGCCATTACCATAAAAATTACACATATACACATATGCATATCTATTTATCTATATGCCTTATCTAACAAAACAATATCAAAATTATTTAGCCTTTCAGCTCCAAAAATTGTCAACTTTAGAGTATATCAATAACCCATACCAGAATCATAATCTAGAATTTATCACACACAAAAAATTTCCATCTCTGAAATTATAAAAATTGCATGTTCAGGTTCCAAGTTCCTTACTCTACCTCTGTCAATGAATTTACTTACATTATACTTGTTTTTTAATTTCAATCAGATAAAATTGTCCATTGATACCTGCTCCTTGGCTATCACATAGCTTTCAGTCTAATGAAAGATGAAAGAAATAATTATATTGCATTATGACTCAGTGCTGAGACAGGCCAGCACTTTAACAGACCCAGTGGATTCTATTTATTTAATATCTCCCAAGTGCACTAAATTATTTTCCATCCTTACTACTTGTTTTAAAAAACAGATCAGAGTCATTTCTTACCTGGATTACTCTGACATTTCCTTTCAACTTCTTGACTCATGGATTGTATGTGTTCAACATATTTCTCATAGTGCAGCCTGAGTGATCTTTTTAAAATGAGCTTCTCATATTCCTTTCTTATTTAAAATATTTCAGGAGCCATGCTCTTAAGATTGGATTCAAGAACAAATGGCTTGTCATGAATTATAAGACCCCTGGGATATTTCCTCTGCTGTCCTGTCTCCCCACTTTCACCCTATTTCTTTACCTGCAATCCACAGTCCAGTCGTGCCACATGGTTTCACATGAATTATGTTTATTTAAGTGCAGTAACTTGGCACCCGCCATTTCTGTGATGGGAATGCACTGCTATACCCAGTTTCCCCAACTTATTGTTTAATGATGTGTTCTTTGGAGAGAATGATTTTTGTTCTTGTTTTTACCACATTTTTCAGCCAGGTACAAGGCCAGGACTATACACAACCTAAATGTTGCATAGATTTATGCCTCAAAATAAAGTATGCTAATAATCAACCATGTCATCTCATTTGTGCCTCTAAATAGGAGTTTCTGTCATTAGTTCAAAGCATTAGGCTCATGTCTAAATTTATATTTTCCTTTCTGTTGATTTCATTTCATTATTTCCAAGCGAGGGAACTAAACTGTGTGGACTAAACTGTGATACCTAGAGCTGGCCCATGGCTGACTGCCCCATCTGCTACATGGATCTCACTTGGCTGTGCGTGTATTAATCATATAGGCTCTACTCTTGAGTTTAGATTTTAGAGGCCTAGACGTTGACTGCCACATATATGGTAGAGTTTAAAAAGGAAAACCTGAAAAAAAGAACTGGGGGTCCTAATTATAAAGGGAACATGCCATCTTCTTGGATACAGTAATGAAAAAGAAAATTCTTGAAGTCATTGTAAACCAAAGGCAATGAAAATAATTTGAAACATATGTGCTTGGTAGACTCTCTTTCCATAAATCAGATTTTCAAATGAAGTCAGAGAATAATTGTATTTGCCTTAAAGACATGCTTCTCTAGTTTTACTTTCAAAACAGAAGAAGCATGAAGCAGTGTGGGTACAGAAGAATTACAAAGAGAAACGAGCTTGTTAATCTGGAAGAAGAGAGAGAATTTCTTAAAAGAACATTTAAGATCTTAGACAGCAAAATAGGCAGATATGAAGGAGAAAAATAAATGAACCTGAGTCTGGCTGCTTTTAAAGAGAAGATTTCAAAAGAAAGATGTTTTAGATAATACTAGAGCAAAAGGGGTAATTATTGAGAAAAATGAAGTGAGTCAGGGTGTAATGATTTATCCAGAGTGATGCCAGATCCAATTAATATATTGAGTAAGTAATGGGAGCAATTGGTAAACAAGCCGTTGAAAACAGAGAACTTTGAGAAGTGCTTACCTAAAATATAGATAGATTTAAGAGACCAAAAAATAAGAATATCAAAGAGTGTGTTAAATTATTATTAGTTGCACAGGTATACTGAAAATGGAGTATGAGATATTCTGCAATGGACTTTGGCAGGACTGTGGCACATGGAACGATTTCTTGGACCGGCTGTCAGCCTACCTGGAAAATAACACTGTGTGTGATTGTCCTACTCAAGGAAGTGAAGGTAGACACGATGATTTTTGAATAGCAGATATGTTTTGTCCATCTGGAAGTGACTAGATACATATTTCTTAATCAGAGTGAACTGAAAAGAAGAAAATTTAGAGGATATGTCAGATCCAGCCTCCAGAGCTGTGAGAAGTTAATGTGTGTTGTTTAAACTGCCCAGTCAGAACTGACTAAGACAGTAGGCAAAATAACAGCCTACCAAAGAAGTTCACCTTCTAACCCCAAGAATTTGTTAATGCACGTAATATATGGCAAAACTGAATTAAGGTTGTCAATTAGCTGACCTTACAGAAATAGAGAAATTGTCCTACACATTCTGAGTGGGTCCAAGGTAATGGCAAGTGCAAGCAGAAAACAGAAGAGGTCAGAGTGATGTGAAGTGAGAAGGACTCTACTCACTGTTGAGGGATCTGAAGCCGGGAGAAGGGATCATAAGCCAAAGCATTCAGAGAGCACCTGGAAAGTTGGAAAACACAAGGGAACAGATTTTCCCCTAGAGCATCCACAAAGAAATCCAGTGTTTTTGACAACTTGATTTTAGGAGTGGTGAGACTTGAATTGGACTTTTAGCATACAGAAAGTAAGAAAATAAATTTAATGTGGCTCTAAGCTTATAAACACATCACTTCAGACACATGGCCATCCGCTCCTTCTATATGGCCATCTCCTCCTCCTGCGTCTTCACATCGGCTTCCCTCTATGCGTGCCCGTTCTGTTTCCAAACCTCTCCTTTTCACAAATTGCATTGAATTTGACCTAATGACATCATTTTAACTTGATTATAGAGGTAATCAAGTTAAAAAAGTTCCAAATAAGACCGCATTATGAAGTACTGAGGGTTAAGAGTCCAACGTATATGCTGGGAAACAAAATTACTCTCCCCAGATTTTGACATAATTTCTCCACCCCAATCTATCTGGTGGATAAAAAGTTGCCCTCGTTGTTTTAATTTGTATGGCTCAAATATAGTAATATTGAGCTAAGTTTGTTTGTGTTAGGTCTTTTTCTCTGATTAAAAACCAAAACTGACCCACTGTGTTCCCTCTAAACTCACTTATGCATATTTTTGTTTTTAATTTTTGTTTATTTCTTTTTGCTTCCCACCACAGAGCAAGGATTTTCACTGTTTTTTGTTCACCAGTGTTTCTTGGTGTTTTCACAGTCCCTGACACACTAATAAACATTTGATAAATGAGTAAGTAAAGGTATCTTTTCAAGCATTTGTCTATTATTTGTAGTTCTTCCTCATTCTTACTCAATTGTTAGTCTTGTTCTTATTTACTTGTGGATTTCTCTTCTTATTTTTAAAAAACTAATCATATATTTGATGGAAATATTTTCTCCAGTCTTTCATTTGTCCTATAACTGTTTTGATAGTTTGGAGTTTTTTGTTCATATAAAATACCTGTAAAGTTGATGTAACAAATTTTACTGAAGTTTTCATTTATGTGTTTGACGTTTTGAATTTTTATCTCAAAATTATATATTTTCTTCATTTTATTTTTTATATCTTCAAAAATTGTGCAGTCCATCTTAGTATCACAAAGTGCCCAGTGCAGAGTAGTCCTTCAGGGATGACTGATGAATGAGTAACTCAGAGGGAGCGCAGACCAGGAAGTAGCAAAGCTGAAAGAAACACCTGCTGTCTGCCATGATCGGGGTGTTCTCTGGTCCGAGTGACAGAAAACTAAATAAATGTAACTGGGAAAAAAGTGGGACGTTCCATTGAATAAAAGCTGGAAATACCTTGCAGATGAGAAAAAAAAGCACAATGCCTAGACACCAAAAAATGCTTTAACTCAGATGGCCAGAAGAGTGGTCACTTTGGATGTTCTATTCATCTTAGAGTAACATTCTACTCTTGGCTTGCCCTACCAGGTAGTACCCACCTGTGGGAATTCTACTGCGATGTATGAACAAACTTCTGAGAGGACCGGAGTGCAAGGAAACAAAATAATGAGATACCTGGTTATAGAACTCGGGCAAACGTAGCAATGGTTGCAGAAAAAAACATGAGTGAGTTAGTGTGTAAGCAGGTGCACGGGGCTCAGCAAAGCTGCCCGTGTGAGATGTGGGACAGCAGCACTCAGGACAGGCCCCTCATGGAGAGGGGAGGTGTCAGAGGCCAGAGAATCCTATGTGGAGAAACTAGAAAGTGCCCTCAGCCTCACAATTACTAAAATAAAAATTATTATGAAGTAAAGAGGAAACAAAGTGCCACAGTATTAAAAAAGAGTGAATTTTAGGCAAACACATTACCTGGTAGTGAATTAATCTTTAGCAAACTCATTTTTAGGTCACCTATCCTGTTCATAATTATATAATCAGCAATTCTCTTTCTGGTTTTAACATTCTATGGTTTAGAAACATGAGAAACAGCTAAAATCCAAGGATATTAATGCCTAGGAAAATGCCTAGCAAATAAACACAAATCAAAGTTATCTTTGCTGCTAATAATGAATCCTGAACGTATGTAGCCTTCATTCAAACACACTTTGTACTGTGTTTGTCCAGAGGATAGGATTTAATTTCTGAGCAACAAATATGTTGCAGCCAAAACATTTGTTTTAATGTGAGGAAAGAGAGAAATAATTTTAAGACATTGCATCCTTTCAGTCATGTTTGTGATTAAATTGAGCAATTTCAGCCCACTGTGTTTTTTTAAGACTACATAATGCAAAAATTATGCATAGAGCAAATAATAAAGGATGTGACAGGAAAAAATTAAAAGTTAAACAAACCTGCAGAAATTACAGCATGACAACAAACTCCAGATGGCTGCAAAATCCCCAGGGTTCTTGAGAAGTTTTCAAATGGCAGGTTGCGTGTCATCGAACAGATTTCATCCCTGTAAGCCTATCAAGGAAGAGAGACATATTCCTGTATATACACAACTGCAAAGCACAATTGTTTTGAATTTGGTGTGGGGCTTGACCTAGTTCACGACCCAATCACCCAGGGAAGCCCATGGCAAGGGGTTGGAGTGGTTCTAATAAGACCTCTCCTTTGCCCTCAATACTATCATTTCGTACGTGTGTCCAAAGAATGTTCTGAAATGAGATCTGCATTTTCTTTACTTTTTAAAAGAGGTCACAGGAAAAAGTGGCATTGGGTAACGCAGGCAAGATTTGGGGCCTCCAAGTGAGACTGGCACTCCTGATGCATGGAGATCCTGGGCTTGGGGGAGAGTCTGCTTCTAGAAACATTTAACATTTGTCTTTATAGAACATAATTTTGCAGCATGAAATAGTTGAAAAGCATAGAGTCTTTGGAAAAAGACAGATTTAGGTCTTGGCTATGCTGGTTCTATGATCCTAAACGGCAGGTGTCTTGTGCTTTAAAAAGAGGGAATAACAGGCCCTGGGCAGGTGGCTCAGTTGGTGGAGCGTGGTCCCCACACATCGAGGTTGTGGGCTCAGTCCCAGCCAGGGTGTTTACAAGAATCAGCCAATGAGTGCACAAATAAGTGGAACAACAAATCAATGTTTGTCTCTCTCTCTCTTCCTGTCTCTCTCTCCCTCCTTCTCCCCCCCTCTAAAATCAAATTAAAAAGGCAATAAGAACTCTTATTTTAGGGGTTTTGTGAGAACTAAATGAAACATGCCACTCATAAAGCACCTGGCACGTTGTAAGCACTCACTAAGTGTATCAATGTCCTTTTCTTTATATCTATGTACCTGCGTACATATGTGCCCCTGCACGCTGTTGGTCTAAGTTTCACTCTGGTGCAAAGTAGTCTGGCATATGCAATTGGGAATCAAATGCCACATACATACTACATACAATATGCCTGAAATCTTCCCTTCCCTCCAGCCCATGACATGTGCTGTTCACATTTCAAGTGCACAGTAGCTCATGTAGTTACCTCCTACTTTATAACATTATCAGAAAGGTTGTTTAGATTGGGTGTTAGAGATACATTTAATCTTGGTGGAGAAACAAATGTTTTGTTATATCAGCTCAGAAAAATATTCCTGATACATTTAGAGTTAATCTTATTCTGTGTTGCTAGCAAATTCATTCTACTTTACTCCAAACTAGTATTTCATGTTTTTATTGCTTTTAAAGCTGGCACTACCCTCACACCTCATTCAGCTAATGACCTTGCTTAATAATTTATAGAAACACGATATCAATATGTTCCCTTTTCCCTCCTCCCACTATCAATAATCATATGTGTTACCAAACGAAACAAGGGGGTTGTCTGCCTGCTGCCGCAAAAGCCAAACCCGTGAGGCTGGTGAAAAGGGAAAGACATTTTATTCAGATGCTGTGAGATCTGGTAGAATGGTGGACTCTTGTCTCAATGCTAATTTCCTCAGCAAGAACAAAACAAAAGGCAGTGTCCAGAGTTCCTGCTCCAGTTTAAAGTATAGTCTTTTGGCCCTGACTAGTGTGGCTCAGTGGATTGAGTGCCGGCCTGCAAACCAGGAGGTCGCTATTGTATTCCCTGGTCAGGGCGCAGGCCCGCGTTCCAGGCTGGTCTCTGGTTGGGGGTGAGCGAGAGGCAACCAATCAGTGTTTCTCTTGCACATTGGTGTTTCTCTTCTTTTCTTCCTCTTCCCTTTCCCTTCTCTGAATGAAAGAAAAGGGAGGGAGGGAGGGAGGGAGGAAGGAAGGAAGGAAGGAAGGAAGGAAGGAAGGAAGGAAGGAAGGAAGGAAGGAAGGAAGGAAGGAAGGAAGAAAAGTGTTTGGGGGCTGGCAGGAGGCTGCTAAGAGGTCTCCATATTCCCCATGCAGGTAGCTTAGCTTGTTCCCTACTGCTATCTGTTTTAGGCTCCCTCCTGGAGTCTATGGGCAATGTGGCTGCTAGGGCCACAAGGTCATGTACTCCCAGATGAGAGAGGGTTTGAACCTACTAGACTGTGCATCACCAGGTGGATGAGAAAGCAAGAGAGATTCCCTCCTGGAGGCCACAGGCCACGAGGCTGCTACATGGCCCACGGAGAGAACTGGCCAATGTGCCATGCCAATGCAGGTCACAAGCTGGAGAGCCATGAGCAAGAGAGCCTTCTTTGTCCCCTGGGCTTGTATAAGCTTAGGTGTGGGACAGACCAGGTGCTTTCCCAAGATGACCAATCAATGTCCCAAACTTTTGCACACTTCGGGAGGGTCCACCTCCCATTTATTCCTTCTTTTTCCAGGCTAGACTGAAAGGCTTCTTTGGTCCAACACCTCTCCCTGCACCATTTCGACTTTTACAGCACATGTACCTGCCTTCCCCTGGCCCACCCCCCAATGTGGTATGGGGGGGGGGGCAGGGAAGAGGGAAGGGCTTTTCGCATGCTCAGTGTAAGAACCTCCCCTGCCGCCATCTTGACCAGGGGCAGATGCCCTGGCTCCAACCTACCATCCACCAGCAGCATATGCCTTCTCTGCAATTAAAACAGATGAACCGCTTGTGCTATCATTTAAGATAAACTTCACCCATTTTTAAATGCATCCTATCTCCTCCTGTCTTCTGAACAATTCATCTGCTAAAAATCATCTCCCCTTTCTCCTCTTTAATTTAAAAAATTAATTTTTTCTCCTCTGTACAGAATCATTCTCACCAGCTGAAAAACACGCTTAATAGCTTTCCTCTTAAAGAAAATAAAATATCCACAATTACACATCCCTTACAGTCATTGCCATATTTTTCTGCTCCCCTCCACAGCAAAACTCCTTTGATACATACTACATTTTTTCCTCATGCCCTCCATTTAGTGCATAATAAAATTCTATCATGTTAAATTGAAAATATATAGCATGAATCCAACCATGTTTTACCTCCTAGCTTTTCCCCTGCTATTCCCAGGTGAGGGACAGCCACCACCACCTCTCCACAATCATAGTAGCCCCACATCCAGCCTCCTTGTTTCCATCCTGACCCCTAGAGCCTCTTACACACAGACATCTAAAAATTAATTAGATCATATGATATTCCTTTTATCGGCTATCCACAGGCTTCCCACCACACTAGGTATAATATCCAAAAATCCTGATAAAGCCCAACATAACATTACTCCTGTCTTCATCTCTGAAATCATGTCAGTCTCTGTTCCACTCTCAGTGGTTTATTAATTTTTCTCATGTACAGAACACTTTTTCCATCTCAGTGTCTTTGTACTTGCTCTTCTCTCTTTCCCAAATGGAGACTCAGACTTCAGGGAGGACTTCTCTCACCATGCAATTCAAAATGTTATCGCCTGCCTTTCTCAGGAGTTGAGTTGGTAAATAGTATTTGTAAGGGTGAAGTAGTAAATATTTGAGATATCACAGGCCACACAAAATTTCTGTTGCATTATTTTTTGTTCGTTTTTACAACATTTTTAAAAAAGATATTATTTATTTGTTTATTTTTAGAGAGAGGTGAAGGGAGGGAGAAAGAGAGGGAGAGAAATATCAATGTGTGGTTGCCTCTGGAGTATCCCTTACTGGGGACCTAACTCAAGCCAGGCGTGTGCCCTGACTGTGAATCGAACTGGTGACCCATTGGTTCGCAGGCTGGTGCTCAATCCCCTGAGTCACACCAGCCAGGGCTATTTTTGTAACACTTTTAAAATGTGAAAAGTGTTCTTAGCTTGCAGGCTGCACAGAATCAGGCTGTAGGCCACATTTGGTCTTTTGGCTGTCATTTGGCCACACCCGTGCCCCATTCCAGTACAGTCCCTGGCTGTAATTTTCTGTACTATTCTTCACAGCACTCATCACTGATTATATATACCCATTTTATTGTCCATTTTCCCACTGCACTAGAAGCCCCATGAGGGCAGGTACTCTGTGTGTTTAATGTTATATTCCTAGCTTCTGCAGCAGTGCTTTGAAAATAGTGGGTAGAAGAGGAAGAAAGTGTGAATATTTGAATTCCAGGCTTTGCTAGATTTGACTCTTACCCAACTAAGCAGCCTCATTTACTGACACACCTCCCTTGCTGCTTACATTCCATCCACTTGCCTACCCTTCAGTCTCTTGTCTCAGGGACTTTTGCACAACTTCCTCTGCCCAGGATCCTCTTCCTAGTCCCTATAACTTTTTATACCCTTCCTGTTTTGTGTTGAAATGCCATTTCCTCAATGGCACTTGCATTAATTAAAAGTAATTAATGCTATAAAGTGATTAAATTATTTACTGAAGTTTCTGGAAGAGGCACCATATGAGAATTTTTTTTCATGAACATATCTGTCTCTGAAGTTCTCATGACAGTCACCACAAATGTCATATCTCTCTCTGTGCATCTGTCTGTCTGTCTGTCTGTCTCTCTCCTATACATTATGACTCAGCTCCTCAATGAATGGATAAATTATTTTTCTCTTAAGGATCTTTTAAATATATTAAAATTCTAATCATCACAACTAATACTTCAAAAGCTTTCAGATAAATATAAAAGTAGCCTTATCAATCATCAGACAGGTGGGTATATAAATATTATTTTATTTGTCTTTTTCAAAAATAGGTGAATTGATGGTCCCATGTTCCACATGTGACTGTGTATTTTAGTGGAAAAGCATGGTTTTCCAATCAGGCTGTCTTGGCTCAAGTCCCCTCTGCAGCACTCCTAAAACTCATTGCTCTGGTCTGTACAATGGCAGTAAAAAGTACTCCCACATGAGCAGTATTGTGAGAGTTAAATAAAATGAAGTGACCAGTAGATCAGACTTTTGATCATATTAGAAGCTCAAAAAACATACTATGCTTCCTCTTTAAAAAGGCAAATAACCCTATACAAATTTGTGCTTTTAGCTTTTAGCATTGGGTGCTATTTCAACTTTTAGAATTCTGTGCATGAAATATCTCATTAAATAAGAATGCAGTACCAAGGAAACTGCATGTTCTCTCTCCGGAAGGAGAGGTGAGAATCTTCAGATATTTTTCATTTTTGATCAGGTCAGTGAATTATCCTTCTCAAACACCAAAAATTATAATGTAAATTTTATGAAAACCCTGGAGAAAGGTTTTTTTTTTTTTTTTTTTTTACTTAATTGTAAGTTATTGTTACACATCATCCTAGTTAGGAGATATTTTTCTGATTTGATGAAAGAGGGATTTTTATTCTTTTTCTCATTGCTACATTTATTCTTTAGTGTCTGAAAAACATGTAGTGAAATCCCTAAGTTGTGTTTCTCCCTGCTGTTTTCCATCGCCAGGCTCTGAGAGATGACTAACACCGCTAGCAGGCTTGACATCAGACATAATACTTATCTGAACCTAACTTGAGTCTCAAAGTGCTTTTTATTTTGTATCTGAGATGACATCTGATGGCTATTTTTTCCTCTGTGGAAAAACATATTCTTAAAGAAACAAACTTTGGATGCTTAACAGTGACTTGTGGCAGAGCAACAATAAATGTCATCTTATTTTTAAAGTTTTAACAACAAAATAGGTAAAATATATGATTGTGTAAAGTACATATTATACTTTTTTATAAAGTATATATTATACTACATTCATAGAAGAGGGCTACATGTTATTATAAAAGGAAATCCAATTGACTGTCTGCTGCATTCGTTTTTAATTTGACATATGCTCAGTCTTGAGCTGTATGTCAACTCTCTTAATTTATCATTTGTAGCATTTAATACAATGTCTCCTTTAGGAAAATAAAACAATTTTTTCATTTAATGTACTAAATATGCTCATGTACAAACCATATGCAGCCAAATAATATGAAAAATAGAGACATTTATTGAAAAGGTACAAGGATATTGTACATAGGACAATGACTCAGTCCCCTTCTAAGTAGGTAACCTGAAACCTCATACAGTTCTCCCAATCACCATCAGCTGCCCTCTCATATTTTCCTAAATCTCATAAACAGTCTGAAATCTCTTCTCTTTTAAAGGTGATTTTAGTTTTAGGAAAAGCCAGAAGTTGCAGGGTGCCAAATCTGGGCTGTAGTGGGGCTGAGTCACCTGGGTGATTGGATGTTTCACCATAAAACTCTGCACGAGACATGATGTGTGAAGGGGCGTGTTGTGGCGATGAAGCTGCCAAGAGCCAGTTGCCCATGCCTGCGGCCTTCTGAATCTGAATAGTTTCTGCAGGGGACTGTTCACACTTAATGCAAAATTTGATGCAGACACATTGCTCTACTCACTCAGTCATTTTGAATGTAACAGACACACACTGTACATGCTCACTCAACAGTGTCTACTGCCCTCACTGACTAGTACAGTGAAGTCATCATTGTTCACACATGCACATTCCAGTCCACTTTCCTTGGTTGTCAGGTTACATTGATTTCACACAGACCATTCTCTTTTTATACTAATGATGGTTGAACTTTTCCCCAACAGACCTTTGATATTGGAGCTTAATAGGTGCAAATATATGAAAATCTATTTCTGTTGATAAAGATCTCTTTGACAGTGTAAAATCAACCCTGACATTGTCTATGTTTGAAACTGCTGATTACATCCTTGTTTCTGTGACAAGAAACATGCAAACCAAAATAATTTCTATATTCCACATTTGTACATCATATAATTTAGTGATCCATATCAGATTTATTTAAACAACTTCATCAAATCAAAGTATTTAATTATTCGCCTTTAATAATTTGATTAGATGAGAAAGCAAAAGCTTCCTATAGGCTTTAGTTATTCTACAATTTGTGTTTAAACCTAAGAGAAATATTTTAACATAGGGCCAAAAATGTTAGTTCTGTTTAATTATTCACTCTTACACAACTGTTTTAGAAAAAGTTCAAATTATTATGTAAAGGAATATCTTGGAAATTAAATCTTATAATTTTAAAATAATCACACAGACTTTCAGATAAACTTGCCTTGAAATACTCTTTACAGAGTGTTGAATGTTTTTCAACACTCTATAAAGATTTCAACAAAAAAATTAAATGGATAATAGGAACACATTACCTACCACGTAAAAAACAGAGAGGAAAAGAAAATATATGAAGTATATCGATGGTTATTTTATGAGGATGAAAAGTGCATGGACGAATGCTACTTGACTTTCAGAAAGAGAATGCTGATATCTAGATGCCAGGTGAGGGGAAATATAATAAAACTCAATTCAATGAATAGAAAATATTCAAGAAGAGGTTGAAAATAGAAGGGAACAGGTGCCATGCCTTTGGGAGAGTTGCCAAGTAAAATAGACAACACTCAGTTAAATTACAAAATTAAATAACTATTTTTTGTCAGCAATATGTCACATATATTGCATGAGATACACTTATTCTAAAAGCTTTTGCTGTTTCTCTGAAATTCAGATGTAACTAAGTACCTTCTAATGTTATATATTATATTTCCAATCTGTTCTGGGAGTGTTGTGAGAAGTGGAGGTTAAACATACTCAACTGAGTATGAGTAGAAGAAGCAGTGTAATCTCTAGATTTACCCTCCCACTTCACCCACAAAGTAACAACCTCTCCTGAAGCCCTGAAGACAATGGGAATCTACTCTCTGGAAAAGCCCAAATGGACTGGATTTAGGGATAAGTACTCTACATGGAAAACCAGGGTGGGTTACCATTCTGAAAAATCTGGGATTAATTAAAAGTCCAGATAATGAAGAGTGAGACCTGCAAGCATGCTTTTCCCACACAGGTTAGAGATTCTGGAAGGCAGAATTACATATCCTCATTTCCACCAAGCCAAATATTAAAAAAAAAAAGAAAAGAAATGAAAACCTTTAAGGAACCAGACCAAGGGAATAGGTTTGAAGATATTGATGTTTGAAGGTAATTCAACAAAATGGTCCAGCTCTTGCCCTGTGACCACTCCATAGGAAAAATGAGATGTTGACCAATTGAATAAATGCTCATAGACATTCTTAGAAGATTTTTAGTATCTCCTTTTCAAAGAGATAGACTGCCAAGGACTTCCAGTCGAGAAGCTGAAGTAGGTAAATGCTATATATACACTTCCTCCCATTATCATATCAAAATTAAAACTAAATTATACAACAAAACAACTACCCTTGAAAACCACCTGAAGACTTGCTGCTAGAAAACCTCTCTAACTTGATGAAGGAAATAGACGTTCAAGCTCAGGAAATTCAGAAAATCCCAAACAAGATGAATCCAAAGAGGTTCTCTGCAAGATACATCATAATAAAAATGCCAAAAATTAAAGAAAAAGAGACAATCTTAAAAACAGCAAAAGAAAATCAGTTCATTACCTATGAGGAAGCTTCCATAATGCTGATGGCTGATTTCTCAACAGAAACTTTTTGGAACAGAAGGGACTGGCATGAAAATTTCAAAGTGGTGAAAAGCAAAGCCCTACAACCAAGATTACTCTACCCAGCAAAATTACCATTTAGAATTAAGGTAGAGATAAAGAGCTTCACAGCAAGAAAAAGCTAAAAGATTTCACAACCACCAAATGTGTATTAAAAGAAATATTAAAAGGACTTTTTTTAGAAGAAGAAAAAGAGGAAGAAACAATAAGGAGAAGAAGGAGAAAAAAGATAAAAATGTAAATAAGAAAATGTCACAGAGGGAAAAAAATAAACCGCTTTCTGACAAAGACAAGTCCATATTAAAAGCAGTGGATCAATCAGCACTAAAGTTAGTACAATGGTTAAAGGTAAAAGTAAGATCATGTGTAATTACAATGGTACACACACATATACACACAAAATAAAAAATGACATGAACCTAAACATCAAGGAGGTGATTAAAAATGGTAGTTATTTTAGAATATGTTCAAACTTAAGAAACCATCAACCTAAAGTAGAATGCTGTAAGCATAGCTTAGTATATATGAAGCACTTGGTAACCACAAACCAAAAATCTACAAGAGATATAGAAGAAATAAAGAGAAAGGAACCCAAAGACAATAGTGCAGAAAGTTATCAACATACAAGAGAAGAGAGCACAAGAATGAAAAAGGAGCAGAGAAGAACCAATACAAAAGTCAGAAAACCATAATAAAGTGGCAATAACTACAGACTTATCAATAATTTTGGTAAATGTAGTAGATTACATGCTCCAATCAAAAGACATAGGGTGGTTGAATGAGTAAGATGACAAAACCCATACATATGCTGAAAAGAGATCTACTTCAGATTCAAAAACACAAAGAGTCTAAAATGAAAAGGATGGAAAAAACATATTTCATGCAAATGGAAATAAAAAAACACTAGGGTAGCGATAACCTAGGATAAATTTTTATCAGAAAAATAGACTGTAAAACAGGCTATGACAAGAGACAGCAAAGATCATATCATAATGATCATGGGATCGATTCAGCAAGAGGCTATAACCCTTGCGAACATTTATGCACCCAACATAGGTGCACCTAGTTATGTAAAACAAATATTGTCAGACATAAAGGAGAAAACAACAATAAAGCAATCATAGTAGGAGACTTTAACACGTCATCAACATTGATGGATAGATTAGCCAGACAGAAAATCAAAAGGGAATGTTGGCCTTAAATGACACATTAAATCAGATATATTTCATTGATATTTTCTGAATATTTCACCCAAAAGCAGCATAATATAATTCTTTTTACATGCACATAGGACATTTTCCAGGAGAGACCACAAGGTAGGTCACAAAACAAGTCTTATTAAATTTTAGAAGGTTGAAATCATATCAAGCATTTCTCTTATCACAATGATATGAAACTAGAAATCAATTACAAGAAGGAAAAGAAAAAACACACACAGAGGTTAAATAACATGCTACTGAACAAAGAATGGGTAAACAATAAAATCAAGGAAGAAATCAAAAGAGGGACAAATTATCATAAAAATACAACAACCCCAAATCCATGGAAAACAGCAAAATTAGTTCTGAGAGGAAATTCACAGCAATACAGACCTACCTCAAGAAACAAGAAAAATCTCAAATAAACAATCTAAATTTGCATTTAAAGAAACTAGAAAAAGAACAACCAAGCCTAATGTGAGTTGAAAAAGGAAATAATAAAGATCATAGCAGAAATAAATGTGATAGAGTCTAATAAAAACACAATGAGCACAGGCTTGTGAAGTAAAGGGTCACTAGTTTGATTCCCAGTCAGGGCACATTCCTGGGTTGCAGGCCAGGTTCCCTTGGCAGGGCAACCACACATTGATGTTTCTCTCCCTCTCTTTCTCTTTCCCTTACCCTCTCTCTAAAATAAATAAATTAATTAAAAATAAAAAATACACATTTAAAAACAAAACAAAACAAAAAGAAAACACAATGAAACCAAGAGCTAATTGTTCAAAAAGATAAACATGATTGATAAACCTTTAAACAACTCTCCAGGGAAAAAAGAGAGAAGATCCAATTAATTAAAATCACAAATGAATACAAAGTGATGACTGACATCACAGATACAAAAGATTTTAAGTATATCCTTCAAACAGTTATATGCCAACAAGTTGGAAAGTCTGGAAGAAATTAATAAATTTCTGGTAATATACAATATTCCAAGTCTGATTCAAGAAGAAACAGAAAATCTGAACAAACCAATTAGTAACAATAAAATAAAAGCAGTAATAAAAAACTCCCAACAAACAAGTTCTGGACCAGATAGATGGTTTCACAGGTGAATTATCAAACATCCAAAGAAAAATTAACACCTACCTTTCTCAAACTATTTGAAAATATTGAAAAGGAGGGAAAATCTCCAAACTCGTTTTATAAAAAATACTACCCTGACTCCAAATCCAGACAAAGATAACACACACACAAAAAAAGAAAAGAAAATTTAGG
Organism: Desmodus rotundus; assembly: GCF_022682495.2. Classification (NCBI taxonomy): domain Eukaryota; kingdom Metazoa; phylum Chordata; class Mammalia; order Chiroptera; family Phyllostomidae; genus Desmodus; species Desmodus rotundus. The sequence goes on along the minus strand of NC_071388.1, from coordinate 54,388,111 downwards.
TAGATGTTTCTGATATACATAGATGTAAAAATCCTTTACAAAACATTAGCAAACAGAATTCAGCAATACATTGAAAAATCATACATGCAAGTTTTGTTCAATAGCCACAAACCAATTAATGTGATGGACCATGTAAATGAAATGAAGGATAAAAACCACATGACCATATAAATGGATGGAGAATAATCATTTGACAAAAGCCGGCACTAATTTATGGTAAAAACTCTCAGCAAACTCTCTGAATAGAGGAAACATACCTCATAATAAAGGCCATATAGGACAAATGCACAGCTAACATCATACTCAACAGTGAAAAGTTAAAAGCATTTTTCTTAAGAGCAGATATAAGACACAGATGTTTACTCTCACCACTTTCATTCAGCATAGACTGGAATTCCTAGCTACAGCAGTCAGATAAGAGACAGACATAAAAAGCATCTAAATTAGAAAGGAAGAAGAAACACTGTAATTATTTGCACATGACATGATACCGTATAGAGACAGCCCTAAAGATTCCAGCAAAAAAACTATTAGAACGTATAAATTAATTCAGTAAAGTAAGACGGGGTATAAATTAATGGTACTAATTAAGTTAGTTGCATTTTTGTATACCAATAAAATTATCAGAAAGGGAAATTAAGAAAAAAATCCCAATTTACAATTACATAAAAACTATAAAATATTTTAAAATACCTAGTAATAAATTTAACCAAGAAAATAAAAGACCTGTAATCAGAAAAGAAGTTATGGAAGAAAGAAATTGAAGAACATACAAATAGATAGAAGGATATACTGTACTGGAAAGAATCTACCTCATTCAAATGTCCATACTACCCAAAGCAATCTATAGATTCAATGAAATCCCTATCAAAGTACTAATGCCATTTTTTTCCAGAACTAAAACAATCCTAAAACTTATAAGAACCACAAAAGAACTTGAATAATCACAGCAATCTTGGGAAACAAGAACAAAGTTGGAGGTATTGGAATACTTGATATCAAACTATATGCAAAAGTATAGTAATTGAAACAGCATGGTTCTAGTATAAAAACAGACCTATAGATCAATGGAACAGAATAGACAGCCCAGTAATAAACACATGCCTGTATGGTCAATTAATCTATGACAAAGAAGGCAAGCATATACAATGGAGTAAGACAATCTATTTAATAAATGATTTTAGGAACATTGAAGATATTTATGCAAAAAAATTAAACTAGACTATTTTCTTACACCATATGAAAGAATAAACTGAAAATGGATTAAGGACTTAAATTTAAGCCCTCAGACTATGAAATTCCCAGGTGCAAACACAAGCAGTAAACTATTTGACATCCCCCTGGCCGGGTGTGTGCACTTCCTTAGAGCTTCCTCCCCCTCCACCAAGAGGTTGCAGGTTTGATTCTCGCTCAGGGCATGTACCTAGGTTGCAGGTTCAGTCCCCTGTTGGGGTGTGTATGGGAGTCAACTGATGAATGTTTCTTCCTCACATCGATGTTTCTTTTTCTCTCTCACTCCCCTCCTCTCTCTCTAAAATCAATAATAAAAATATGCATGGGTGAGGTAAAAAAAACTATTTGACGTCACACTTAGTAATATTTTTTAAAAATATTTCTTTAGGTAAGGGAAACAAAACAAAAAATAAACAAATGGGACTACATCAAGCTAAAACATTTTTGCACAGTGAACAAATCCATCAACAAAATGAAAATAAAGCCTACTGAATAGAAGAAGAATTTTGCCAATGAAACACCCAATAAGGGGTTAATACACAAAATTTATAGAGAACTAATACAACTCAACACCAGAAAAATAAACATTCTGATTAAAAAATGGTGGGGAATTTTAATAGGCATTTCTCCAAAAAAGACATACAGATGGCCAACACCGATTCTCAATGTCACTGATCATCAGAGAAATGCCAATTAAAACCAGAATGTGCTCTCCCTATTACCATTCACTTTTATAAGTGCTCTGCCTGAGGAGACAATATTCTGTACTTCAGTAAAACTAACATTCTAATGGGGGACAAGAGACAGTATAAATCCAATAAATAAGTTAAGTACATATTATACAAGATGAAGATAAATACAAAAAAAGGACTCGGAAAAACAGAAGAATATTTCAATAAGCCAACCAAAGTATATTGAAGACGTGGCCTAGGATAGGGTTGGGACTTGGAAGACAGTAGCATGGTTCCTGTAGGGTTGTGTAAAATGTTAAGGAAAGCAGTTTTCTAAATTAGACCATTGTGAGTGGCCTGCATTACAGGAAAGTGTTTTGGATGAGTCCATGTTGATTTTGGAATTAACTTTTAGGATGAATTGATATTGATATTAAAAATTTATCTTGCAGGTCAACATTTCTAAATTTGTTAAGTTCAAACAACACATCTATAATCAGAGAATTTACTTAAGCCATTCACAAATGGATTGTTGAGCCTGGTTCTACTTACTAACAGTTCCTAACCTTTGTGTAAAGAAGTATTTCCAAGCCTCTTGCTTTCTTTTAATGATCACCCGGGTTGTTCACTGGTACTGAAGATTTCCAAGGTTCACTGCAGACTCAGTGAATCAAAATATTTGCATATTAGACAAAACAGTAGTTTTAATAAACAGCCCAGGTAACTTCCACAAACCTAAAATCAGATAACTACTCATTTGTTAATGAGGTAAGATAGGATGAACAAATCCTTATTCACTCAGCTTTTCCTCTTGGATATTTAGAAATCTCAGTACAGCACAAGATCAGTAAGATTCTGTCTTTCTAGCCTTACTCTTTGTTTATAATCAGGGAATTACAAGAACGGTGAGTGCAGGACCCCTCGTTATGAAAATGGGGTCCTTCCAAGGCCTCGCGCTTCACTCTGTGGTGTCTCAAATTGAATAAGCCTAGGGTATCACCAAATTTGTTTTATGTATATACTTATATATAACTTAATACAACTTATATACATCACTTAATACATAATTTAATATATATATTAATCTTTCCAAGCAGATGTTAGGTACACAGTAATAGAGCCAAACATACAACCCTGTTTCTTTGATACCTAATACAAATCACACATTTGCAATCATTTTAAACAATTGTCATTTCTTGTTTTGAAATTATTATTAACGTTTTATATTGGATTGTGTTAATATTTTTAGAGAAAAAGAAAATTTGAGCATTTGAAAAGAGAAATCCAATCAACTGAATAAACATTTAGGCCTAAGTTTCTTTACTTTTTGCTATTGATTTACTAGTACTAACACACACACACAGAAGCACACACATTCACAAAAATTTTATACTTTCGAGTATCAAGAGGTCATTTTACATGTTATAATTATGTTATGAAAACATGAAAGTATAAGTTTGCCTGATTAGACACAGATGCCTTGGTGAGTTTTAAATATTTAATTGGTTTAGTAACATTAAACTATTTAATATAGTTATCCCATATATGTTTTCAGATGTATAAAGTGGCTAGTGGTTTATCTTGCACAATTAAAATATTGTACAATCATTTTAAAAAATAAGTGAAGTCCGACATTAATTTATATAAATACAATAGAGCATGACAAAAATCAATTATTAATGTAATCTTAGTTATCTCGAGACAGGCCCTCATCAGAAAACATACGCATGTGCACACACTCATAACTGCCAACAGGTTATTGAAAATATAGTTTTTCTAGCGTGGAAGATGTAGGATACGTTCATAGCAAATGAAGAGTTCCTTACAGGCAATGACACGTGTTTCTGGAACTCGCATGGACAGCACGATGACTGCAGACCTAGCATCCGATGCATGTTTGATGATCAATGAATAAATTCAGATGGTGCTGTTGACTGAAAAATAAGTTGACTTCTGCACCATGTGCTTGAATAAAGAAATATTTAATTATAAATTTGATTATGATTGTTGCTTCAGTAGTTTTTAGACTCTGAAGTACAATAATCAGATCGATTTATCACCAGACCGCGAGTCATGCTCCAGCAGGGTTTGCTCACGACTGTGATGTGACAGCTCCTCCTGGAACAGACCTTCGGATTCAAACGTAATTGTTATTTACAGGAACCAGGCTGACATCCAATTTTAGTTTCTATAGAAACACATTAGAGGAAATGGGTATTCTTTTAAAAGTTGTTTTCCCTGGCACGTGTCGCCATGTGATGCTCACACTGCTGTCTGTGCTCATTATGGAGAGCATTGATTATACAGCAGGGGTGTCAGCATGCCTGAGCGGTCCATTCTTCCCTGGGACTGCACTTCATTTCACCTCAGGTGTTCTTTCTGCCTCAGAAACATTTTCACACACACACTGAAATATTCAATCACCTTTCCTGTTCCTGGTTTAACATTCACCCCCCCAAAAGTGAAGGTTACCAAGTGGAATTTTATTAATTTATTACGGAAATTAAAAATTAAGGGAACAAATACGTTGTTGTCAAACAGTTGACTAGCAGCAATATAGTAAGCCCTATTTGGGCAAAGGTATGCGATTCAAAGTTATACCAGTGCATTCAGACTCTAACTCCTCGGGGCAGCATTTAAAGATTTGCTTAACAAGTAAGAATAGCAAAACAATAAAATTTTTGTAATTCTTGTAAAAACACTTTTATGATTGTTGGTAGATTGATTTATTAAGGAAAAACAATAAATACCAATCCTAATGAAGTAATCTGTTATGTTTCACAGTATTATAACATCAAAAATATCATTCAATGATAGAAAATATGTCAGAGAATGGGAGAAGATATTAGCAGCACGTACAACAAACATTTTATATTTTGTTTATATAAGAAAAGAGTAGCCCAGTAGCCATTAAGTGTAAGGCTATACAACGTATATTAGAACAACAATGTACTATCATTAATAGCCCCCCCAAAAAGCTAAAAAGAATAAAGGCTGATAAGATGAGGCAGGGCAAGGATACAGATGAAGGAAAAGTCTTGTATTTTATTACTTTTTAAAAAGATTTTACTTATTTTTATAGACAGAGGGAAAGGAGGGAGAAAGAGAGGGAGTGAAACATCAATGTGTGGTTGCCTCTCATGTGCCCTCCACTGGGGACCTGACCTGCAATCCAGGCATGTGCCCTGGCTGGGAATCGAAACAGTGACCTTTGGGTTTGCAGGCCCGTGCATAATCCACTGAGCCACACCAGCCAGGGTAAGAAAACTCTTATATAGTGCTGGAAGCAAAGAAAATTGACATGCTCACTTTGTAAAAAAGTTTGGCATCATCTCCTAACAATGACCATGTACAACTACTACTACTCAGCAACCCCTCTCTCAGGCATATAAGTAACAAAAATATTTGTGCACCTAGCACCATTTACAAAAACAATACTAGTTTCTACATTTGTAAAAATCAAATTTGTGAACTGTTAAAATATCCATCAACAGTAGAAATAGAGAAAGATAATGTCTACCTATAGTAAAATTATACATAAAAATAAAAATACAGTATTGCATTACATGGATGACTCCACAAACAATGAGCGTGAAAGAAGCTCAAAGACAAAGGTTACACACTGTAATCCCAGTGTGTCGAGTTCCATCTCAAACATAACAAATTAAACCTTAGGTTTTGTGATATGTATCCCAGAATAATATATTAATAGTATAAAGGAAAGTAGAAAAAAGTTAATCACCTTAACAATGAGATTATTTGATATTCTCAGGCTGAAAGGAAGAAGTCATGATGGACAACTTCTGGCAGACTGGTGACTTCTTATTCTCAGACCGACAGGTGGTTACATGTGCCTTCACTAATAACTTACTAAACTTTACCAAATTTATGGGCTTCTCTTCATGTTATTTCACAGAAAGTAAAATATAAAAATGTCTAATACCTGTCTTTAAAAACTTCAGCCTCATTAGTCATCAGAAAATATTAAGTTGGTAAAATGTCTATTTTGTGAAGTTAACTTAGAAATAATTAAATTGTACATAACACTGGAGATAGTTTGATGGTATCAGTTTTACCAAATACTGTTAGTGAATATGCTAACCCCCCAAAATTCTAGATAATAATTTAACAAGTGTTTTTGCATATTAGTTCTAATCTCTTTCTAGAAATCATAAGGAATTAATCCAAAATGAGAAAAATATATATAAAATAGATTATAGAATCTTGGAAACCAGACGAATGGCAGATAATATTTAAATATACTAAATGGACAATTGCATTTTTGATATACTTTTGACCATAATGTATGGAAAATTAACATACATGATACAATATTGAATGTGCAGAAAAAAATGTTTGTACAGACCTGACTTATGCCTACTATGGTCTGAACATTTTTGTCCCTGCAAAATTTACATGTTGGAATCCTAAAGCCCAATGTGATGGTATAAGGATATAAGCCCTGTGGGAATTAAGGATGCAAAGCTGTCTGTGACTCAGAAGAGGATGCTCATCCAACCAGGGGACCCACAGATCTAGGAGTTTCAGCTTCTAGAACTGTGAGAAACAAATTTTTTTTAAGACATCTAACCTGTGGCATGTTGTTATAGCAGCTGCAATTGACTAAGACATGTCACAATGTTAACTTTGGCATATTCTGAGCAGTATAAATACAGATTGTTTTTCTTCATTATTCTTTTTGCTTATAGGATATTTGGTCCTGTCTAAAACATCTGAAGACACAGTTTGGTCTACAACAAGAACATCCTTGAAATTTGGTCCTATCAAAAACAATCATGCTTACAAAATGTCTCTGGGTGCAAATAACCCATAACATTTATTTATATTTTGAGTTTACAGAATAAACACATAAACATATTATCATGTTTGATTATACCAATAATTGGTCCAATAATTGTGTCTTTGCTGTATTGCCTGTATCAGAGATCTTTTGGCAGAGACCAAAAGTCTTCATGGATGTTTGAGACAGGACCAAATGCCTTTTCCTCTTCTTTTTGTTCTTCCACATTTTATGCATTAAGTATAATTTATTCCCATAACCCAAGTGCATGTTGGATTTTATCAAATGTTTTATTCTGTATATTTAGATGATTATGTAACATTTGTTCTTTTTGACTAATTTAGTATATTTAATTAATAAATTTTAAATGTTAAGCAAACCTAATTCCTGGGATAAATCCCATTTGGTCATGATGTGTAATCTTAGTTAGATGTTGCTAAACTTAGTATGGTAATAACACATTATTATAATTTTTTACTTCTGTATTCATGAGGAATTTTAGTCTGTTGTTTGTTTTTCTTGTGCTATCTCTACCTGACTTTAGTGTCAAGGTAATATTGGCTTATATAAGGAATTGGGCAGTGTCCCTTCTGCCATTGAATAAAATGATTTTATATTGTTACTATAAATAACCTCCTAAGATACATAACATATCTTCAGGTTTTTATTTTGTGAAGTAGAAAAATGTGCAGTGAGAATGTAGCTTATTTTTTCCTTATCCGTAAAGTTAGTTATCTCATGCCCTAAGCTACAGATTTAATTATCTAAATCTTTATAATTCTTACTTTGCAAACTAGAGCTATTTTCAGCAATCATTTAATCTTTCCTTAAATCCAGTCACAGCATTTTGATTTCCTCTTAGAACTACAAAGCCTCATCATAAAATGACCTGGAAGAGGGAGCATACGTATTCTAAAATTACTTTATGTTTTCTCCATATTAATTAGTTCTGTCAGATAAAACTTATTTCATGTAATAGCTGAGCTTATATATTTTTCTCCAATAAAGGTGAAAACAGGCAAAGGGGTTTGAAGCTCTTTAACAAATACTAAAGAAGGGCATTCTTTGGGGGGAGGGGTTGCACTTTTTTATTGTTGTTCAAGTACAGTTATATCCATTTTCCCATCACTTCTTTCCCCTGCTCCAACCATAAGAAGGGGATTCTTATTAGGATAAAGAGGAATAAATGCAGATTTTTAATAAATGTCAACTTTTCCATTTTCCCCAATTATATATTTCATAATTCATGGTGAATTTGTATGAAAACTAGTGTTTCTTTACTTATGGAAAACAATTTTTCATAGTATGTCTGGCTTTGGTGATAGTCAATTTCATTTCAAAGTACATGGTATGAATTTGATTTAGCAAATTTGAACAAAGTACGGTGCCTACTATGTATGAGGAGCCTCTAAGCTAGAAACTGATTTGTAAAAATTAAAAAAAAACATAATTCTTGCTCACAGAAAAAGTCAATTTTAGATGAAACCAGGTGAGAAGTAAACATTGTATGCTATTTAAAAATTAATGAAAATAAAGTAATTTTCTCCTTCTTCTATTCAATATCCTATTATAAAACCATATTAAAATTGAGGTAGTCATTTGATACTTTTAAATGAGCATTATGTCTAGATTAAACTACGCCATAGATTTCACATGAATATAAATAATGACCATGGAAACATGTATAAACTGCTAACCATGTACAAGGCACTGTGTTAAGCTATTTATAGGTTTACATTTAATCTTTTAAAAGAGTTGTTTTAAATATCCAGTTTACTCTTGAAGCAACTGAGCCATTAAGACACTAAAGTAAATTTTTTTTTAATTTTATTTTATTATTTTTTTTATAAGCCAGGCAGTGAGGGACAAATACCATATGATCTCACCTTTAACTGGAACATAATTAACAAAAGAAAAAAGCAAACAAAATATAACCAGAGACATTGAAATTAAGAACAATGTAAATTTTTAATGGTTATAGAATCTTCAGAAATTTACTTTAACTTTTTTTAGTTAAAGCTTGGGCAGCCTGACTGCACAACACAGAGTCCAAAACCCGTTAAGTGTACTTTACCTCCTTCTGGTATAAATATCCTCAATTTTATTAGCTTTTAGTTTAGCACTGATATTCCTATCTTTTTATGTCTGTAAATGTTTTAAGAAGTCAAAAAAATTCTGCTGAAAAGTCAAAATAGTATTATCTTGAAAATTTAAACTTCTTATTTTCTGTCTGACTTTGTCTTGCTTAGCATGATATTCTCGAGGTCCATCCATGTTGTCACAAATGGCAGTTATTTCATTTTTTCTCATGGCTGGGTAGTACTATATCATATAGTTTGTTTAATAATTCAGAACATAAGTTTGTTTTATGATTTCTACCCTACTGAGTTTAGACTATTTAATGGAATGGTTTCCTTTGTAATTGAGCTTGCCGTCCAGCTTTCTAGAGCTGTCCTTCCTACCCACTTTCAGGTGTATCTGATGAGAGGGTCACAAGGAATGTTAAGGGAAAGTATAAATTAGAACCCCATCTTTGATATTTGAGAGTTCCTGTTTGTTCTTCCTGATTAAGACTCACTCAGGTTCTACTATATCTCTGACTCTCTGGCAGAGGGTTCTTTTTCTCTTTCTGTGACAAGAACCTCTGCTTCCCATAGTAAAATCTGGCAGAAAAAGATCAGAATGAGAAGAATGGGAGTACACATGAAGTTGAAGTGTGTGTGGGTGGAATGGGTTGTCACCCACAGATGGGCTGGTTGCTATTCAACCACTGGTCATTAGTCCCATTACTCTAGAACATCCACCAGCAATCTACATCATTTGTCTTAGTTTCAAGCTTTGTGAGCCACTTTTAGAATTTCAAATAAGCATTTTCTGCTGCATTTTGGATTGAGGTTTTTTTGATATTGCAACCCCACATTTTAAAGAGCTCTAAAATTTGGTTTTCTACTCTTACAATTTCTTTCTCTCTCTGTCTTGCACTGTTAGGTTATAAACATTTCTAAATACATGTATGTAAAGAATCCTAAATATATGTAAATTTTAAGACTAAATTTGAAAGTGAAATATGTCACTGACTTGCCTGAAAATAACAGTCCCTACTGTACTTGAGAAATATTCAATTATCTTACTTAGACCCACAAAGCCAAGGGTGACTCACCTGGGTCTGTTGCTCCCATCTCACCTCACACTGCACACTCCTCTCCTCTGAAGAACCTGGAGTAATAATGTTAAAACTCAAAAGTACTGAAATTGTCTTGCTTGAGAAGATGAAGAACTAGACCCGTGGAGCTGGCCCACTCCATCCTCCTATGGGATTTTTTGAACCCCATATAAATATGTTGTGAAAAAATAAGAGGAAAATGGCAGATAATGAATATCTAAATCAGGTATGTATAAAAATATAGACATCAGGAAAAGATGACTGAAAAGCAGTGGAAATCCATAAAAAAGAACTGAATGATATAGAAGTTGTTAAATTAGCTGAGTAGGTAGGCAACAAATATATGTAGAATGAGATCTGATGCATCTTAGAAAATAAGTAGAAATAACATTTTTTAATAATTCAGATATGAAGGTTAAACTAGAAAGAAAATAAGAGCAAATGGACACCAGGAAAAGCAGTGATATTATTTCCTCTTAATAATGTTTGGAGTGAGAATATTTATTGTGGATAAACATCTATCAAAGCAATTAAATATAAAAACAAATTACCATACCAAAGGAAGCAAATAGTCTCCAGTTAATGAACCATTTTTGCAAATAATTAGAGCTTTATAATTAAGGAGCCACTTAATGACAAATAATTTGTTGAGATCATTTTGTAAGGACAGTAAAATAAATGTTTGGGGGTTAATTGTCAGTACAGGGCCTGACAGAAGAAACATTACAGACAAGTAATGAAAGACCCAGGGGTTATCCTTTCTGTGAGAGCAACGTTTACTTCTTTTGAGCAGGACAGTGGCCTAGACCATGCTGGACTGGGGTTTAACCCTCTGAGGGTGAGACCCCATGCTCCTAGTGTACAAAGTGACTGCTAAGACATCAGCGTCAAGCATTTCAGAAATTTAGCAGAGCCAGAATTAGGCAAATTGTGGGTCTTCAGTACTCCACACCCCAGAAAGAGTAAAAATCCAATAACAACACTGATGTATTAATTATTTCCCAATTACCAGCATTTTTACCATTTTATCTAATGCAATTTTTAATGAGGTGAGGGGGTAATTATTTTTATTATTGTGCAGATTAAAATATCGACAGCAAAGTTAAGCAATTTATAGTAAAACAGGATTATTTTTATTTGGCCAATTCCAAAATTGAGGGTCTTACTTATTAAACCACAGTGTTACCAGGAACTTTCAAAACTGCCTCTTCCACATTGATAGGTTTCAGATCGGCGTTTTCACAGTAAGCTCTAACTGCCAGCATCGAGGATGTGAGAGTGGTAGGACTCCCTTGTTTCAGGTGCCATAGCAAACCAATCCTGGCAAATTTATTTCACTGCAATATAAAATCATGTAACATTTGAAAGAGTATTATAAAAAGTGTTAAAATACTAGAGAGTACTTTTAAGTCAATACGATGAATTTAGATTAGATAATAAGTGCACAGAGTCACTACATTTTATCATTGTTTGAGCAGAGCTGTGTGATGTAACATGTTAAAATAATTGGTGGTGACGTGAAGCACTACTTCTAATTAAAATCAAATTTTAAGGCCTTTATGATTTTTTAGAATTTTATAATCTTTTGAAGTTATATCTACTGTTTCATTTAGATTTATAATTGTAAAGCAAATGGAGACCTTGTGATATGACTTAATAGTCTGTCTTAAATGTATTTTATAATATTTATTGGAATGTGAGATTCTATAAACAATAAGAGTTCATTGCTGGGAGAAAAATACAAGCCCATGCTTTGTTTATTTACTTTTCTCAGAGATACATACTTTAGTGATGTTAATTATTCCTTATAATTATTAAAATTTTGTTTATAATTCTGTTTAGGTGGAAGGTAATCGCACTTCACGTGGAGATCTGTCTGAATAAAATATCAAACTTCCATAGGTTCTGACTTAGTATTAATGAAATCCTAACTGCTTTTAATGACTGCATATAACTGCATATAATTATGGTAAATTCCAACCTAAAACATATTTGGTTCGGTTGCACAGAAAGAAGCAGAAGCCATACATTCCTAAGAAAATCAATGTTGCTAAACAAATCACTCCCTTATAGGACCAATTTTAACCAACTCATTATTCAGCACATTAAATGGTAACATAACTTCCTAAGGTTTTCCTGATAGACATATCACCAGGCAAGTTTGAAAGGACACTGAAATTTATTTATTTATTTTAAATTTGGATTTTCTAAATGAAGGATCTTATAGGCAGCTGACAAAGTCATACATTAGGTAAGAAAGTGAGTATAGAAGTGTGGAAGTCAGAGAGGAAAATAAAATGTTCAGGTGAAAAGATTACATCATATGTAATATATTTCAGAACTTTCTGTACTCCCAGGTGGTTATGAGGAGCATCCTAGTATCACACAAAGAAAGAATTATAATCAGCAGTATGTCTTAATGATTCCACGTTATAAATGCAAGAAATTTGCTCTAGAAAAGAAATTGTCAAATGCCATATTTTGCCATGTACAGTGTGTACATTTTTTGCCCAAAGTTTTGAGGGAAAAATAAGGGTGCACATTATACATGGGTAGTACCTGAAATACTTTGTATCTGTTCTTGTGTTTTGCAATTATTTGTTACATAAAATTTCTTGTACCATATATGTTCAAAAATAAATGCCAAAATTCCTTTATAATACAAAAAAACAAGTATCTAAATAAAAATAAATTAAAATTGAATTAAAAATTAAATGAAATATTTTTACCTGAGAGTTTGGGCAAAAAATGTAGGTGTGCATTATATATGGCAAAATATAGTAGTTGAGTAAGCTAGCAGTATTGGTTATGACAAATTGGACTAAAAGACAAAATAATAGAACAAAATCTGTTCTTATTAGAAATCTCCTTATTAGAAAATACATTTGTATCTAAAGGGAGTCCCAAAATTATGGTGCAGTTTTAATTCCCAATAACTTTAGAATTATAATAGCACAAATATAAAAAAGAACCATTTAAGAGTTTAATTACTTAAATATTTTTTGACATTTCCTTTTGAGTATTTTGAATTTTATATATGTTTAATTACTTTAAGCAGGAAAATAAAGAAAAAATAGTAAAATATGAGAAAACATTTTTTAAAATAACGACTACATTTCGTTGCATCACCAAAGACTGGACAAGTGAATCAGAGATACAATAAGCCTAGAAAAAAATCTGACTTAAAAATAGTCCTTCTGGGCACTTTTATGCTATTGTCTACTTAACTTCATTAGGGAAAACTAAATAATTTTAGGAAATAGGTACAAATTACAGAATTAGAATAAAATATTACTTAACCCATTTTAAATATTCATATTTATTCAAACTACTGTTGCTTAAATTATTGTAAATGAAGAGGCAATTGTTAAAAATTCAACATTTAAGACTTCAAATTTAATATTATATTATTTAATGCAATTATATTTTATAAAAATAATCATAAAATCATTTTACTTAATCACTAAAAAATTAATCAATTGCAAATGAATCTATAATCAAGTACTACCTTCTCTTTGGAAACAATCAACAAATTCTGAAGAATCTAATCAAATCAGTGTTCATGTGGCCAAAAACAAAACAAAACAAAACAGACTCTTGAATGCCTTATTTTATGAAAAATTTTAAAAAGCAATATAACAGTGCTGATTTATTTATTCATTTATTTATAAAAAATTTATTTATTTATTAGTAGAGGGAAAGGGAGGGAGAAAGAGAGGGAAACAATAAAACGTGGTTGCCTCTCATGCACCCCTAACTGGGGACCTGGCCTGCAACCCAGGCATGTGCCCTCGTGGGGAATGGCACCAGCAACCTCTTGCTTCACAAGCCGGCACTCGATCCACTGAGTCACACCAGCCAAGTCTATTTCTTTCTTTCTTTCTTTACACATTTTTACTGAATTTATTGGGGTGACATTGGTTAATAAAATTACATAAGTTTCAAGGGTACAAATCTGAATCTAAAATATATCATCTATATATTGTATTGTGTGTTCATTGCCCAAAGTCAAGCCTCCTCACTAATTCAGTTATTTAAGATCATAATGTGAAATGCATGGATACTATGAACAATTATATGCCAACAAATTTGACAATCTATAAGACATAGATAAGTTCCTAGAAGCATATAACCTTCCAAGACTGAACCAGGAACAATCTAAAAACCTAATCAGATGGATTACTAATCAGATGGTTCAACATTTATAAATCAGTCAACATGATGCCTGGTATTAAAATAAAGGATAAAAAATTATATGATCATCTAAATAGATACAAAAGAAACATTTGACAAAATTCAACACCACTTTATATTAAGAATTCTCAAAAAAGTGGGTAGGGAGGGAACATACTTCAACATAATGAAGGTTATATATAAAAAACCCACAGTTAACATCATTCTCAAGGTGAAAAGCTGGAAGATTTTCCTCTCAGATCAGGAAAAAGCAAGGATGACCACTAACATCACTTCTTTTCAACATAGTATTAGAAGCCACCACAACAATCAGACATGAAAAACAAATGAAACCTAAATTGGAAAGTAAGAAGTAAAAACTCATTACTTGCAGATGGCATGACACTATACTAAAAGATAACCTTAAAAACTATTAGAAATGATAAATGAATTTAATAAATTTTCAGGATACAAAATCAATATATAGAAGTCTGTTCTGTTTCTATACACTAATAATGAATAATCAGAAGGAGAAATTAAGAAAATAATCCCATTTGTGATTGCATCAAAAAACATAAAACAGCTAAGAAAAGTTAACTGAAACTGTGAAAGACCTGTACTCTGAAAACTAGAAGACATTAAAGAAAAAAGTTGAAGAGGATGCAAATAAATGGAAGAATGTACGATGCTTGTGGATTAGAAGAATTAATATTGTTAAGCCATCCTTACTACCAAAAGCAAGCTACAAATTTGATCTATCCTTATTTAAATATCAGTGGCATTCTTCTCAGCTATAGGAAAACTAATCCTAAATTTTTATGGCACCACAGAAAACCCCCAGGTAGCCAAACAAACTTTGAGAAAGAATAAGTTAACAAACAATAAGTGCTGGCAAAGGATGCAGGGAGAAGGGAACCCTTGTATACTGTTGGTGTGATTTAAACTAGTGCAGCCACTATTGAAAATGGTATGGCGATTCCTCAACAACTTAAAGTGCAGCTGCCATACAGCCCGGTAATCCCACTTCTAGATACTCATCTGACAAAAACAAAAACACTAATTCAAAAAGCTATATGCTCCCAGATTTCAAAATATACTACAAAGCTACAATAATCAAAATAATATGTTATTGGCACAACAACTGATTATACATCTATATATAAATATATAAAATATAAATATTTTTACATTTATATAAAATATAAATGTATAAATATGTGCTTATTTATATATACTTAAATATAGTCATATGCAATATATATTATAGTATTTATAGTATATATAGATACTATTTATATGGACAGGTGGTAGATAGATAGATACATGCAAAAAATAAAATTGGACCACTTTCTTATACCATATACAAAAAGAAAGCCAAAATGTGTTAAAGACTTAAATGTAAGACATTTTAATTCTGTTTACAACAGAGGAAAAAAGTTTTAAATTCGTTTTACATTAAACATTTCTTTTCATAATCAACTAACAGAAATTACTGTAACAAAGGTCAAGATGATATAAAAGTAAGGATAAATATTTGTAATGAGAAAACCTCATTTAATGTAAATGATAATGTGAGATACTATATTTTTTCATAATAGGGCAAGATACAACTTACCTTGAATATAAAGCAAATAGTTCAGGTCAAGGGGACATGATGAAAATTTAATAAGAGAAAGAAGGTTTGCCTTGTCTAGAGCACTTAAAATGAGTCATAGGCAATGACTCATAAGGCAATGACATAAATCTCCTAGAAGAAAATAAAGATAGTAAATACTTTGTCTTAATACAATTGTAAATTCATGCAGCCACTATGAAAAACAGTATTTTTAAGCCCTCAAAAACTTAAAAATGAAGCTTTAATGCAACCCAGTTACTCTACCGTGGGTATTTATCTGAAGAAAACAAAACCACTAGTTCAAAAAGATCTAGGCCCCCTATGTTTGCTGCAGCATTACTTAGAATAGCTAAGATAGGAAAGTAACACGGAAATAGCTAAGATAGGAAAGTAACATCTGTTCATCAACAGATGAATAGATAAAGAACATGTGGGGCATATATACATTTGAATATTATTTATCAATAAAAAAGAATGAAATCTTGCTATTGTAGAACAGGAATGGACCTAGTTGGCATTATGCTAAGTGAAATAAATACGACAGAAAAAGGCAGATACCATATGATTTCACTTATATGAGGAATGTAAACAAAACAAAACAGAACAGAAACAGGCTCATCCATATAGATGTCAAGCTGACGATTGCCAAAGGGGAGAGGAATGGGGGAAAGAGAAAACATTTTGAAAGTTTTTAAAAAGAGCAATTAATTTAAAGTCAGCTACTCTCAATTTGAATGTAAATTGCTATTACTTTCTGGCTGAATAATCTTTATCAACTTATTTAAACACTCTGATATTTATAAAAATAATCTTTGTCCCCTTAATGTCAAGGATGAAGACAAAAGTCATGTAAAAACAAAACAGATTTCATACAAAATCCAACATGGTCAAAAATACCTCTTTTGCATAACTAAATTTTAGAAGATTATGGAGAATCATCAACATTGTTTTTGAACTATGTCATTTAAACTTCATTACTCATGACCTGTGTTTCATAATTATTTACATTCAATTCGTCTTTCATTTGTGTAACATCAGAAATTCTATTTCAGATATAGTGATAAATTTATTATTTAAGTAAAAGAAAAATTATTTGAAAGTATACATTACTAAAATGAGAGATGAGTCAACACTAAGAATTCAATAAAGGTGGCCTACAAACCAAAGTGTCACTAGTTCGATTCCCAGTCAGGGCACAGGCCTGGGTTGCAGGCCAGGTCCCCAGTGCGGGGCACATGAGAGGCAACATTGATGTTTCTCCCCCTCTCTATCTCCCTCCCTTTCCCCTCTCTAAAAATAAATCAATAAAATCTTTAAAATAAAAAATAATTCAATAAAGGAAATTCACGGTGTCAGATGATTTTTACATCGTCCAGTAAAACTAAGCTATTCACAAGAGTTAGCCAATTAAGAGTCCTGAGAGAAATATTCATTTAACCAAATTATGCATGATGGAGTTTGACACACAGCGAACTTATAAGAGAGACTGATGCTCTAATTGACTAATGGTAACAAATGCAAACTGTTTTATTGTAATTTGATATATTTGATTAGAGGAATAACTATGTATTAAGATTGAAAAACTTTCCTGTCCCAAAAAATGGATTTCATCATTAAATTTAGAGTTCCAAAATAATTCAATTTTTTGAAGGAAGTAAATAACAAACAAAACCATTGGGTGTGTCTAGAAAAAAAGTCTAAAAGATAACATGTCAAAATATTCATGTGTTGTTTTCTTAAAGATAGACTAATGATACTTTTTATTCCTTTTGATTTTATTTTCCTAAAGTGTCTTTAATGAGAATTAGTTCTTAATATAACTATTTGAATATAAACAAGATTTATAATATATAACACAATTATAAAGAATTTATCATTTGAAATAGTATTTAATTGCAGGCATAAATACTTACTAGAGTGACTCTTCTACATATTATTTATTGTGTCATAATTGATTACACACACATATGATCACATTTACTTCAGTTTAAAATAATACAAACTGTAATGTATTTTCAATCAGAAAAATATCTCAATCTCTTTCCTACATATATTAGTCATATCCCCAGCCTTGTGCATTTATTTACTCTTGATCCACACACCTTAATTTAAAAGAAAATAATGTTTCTGATGCAATTCAATACATTGTTTATAAAAAATATTTGTTACTAGTTCTATTGAACTTAATGATTAGGTGTATTTGTCACATCTACAAAAATGAGTTAGGTCAATAGCTATGAAAGAAGCATAGTTTACACTTCACAATAGAGGCTAAACAGCTGAATGGTTTCATTTTACTGTGGTTTGGTAAGGAAGAATTTATTATTTTTCCTTGTTTTCCTCATCACTGAAAGGTAAAGAGCCAAGAGATTTACATTTATGTGCAATAATTTCATTATTAAAAAGCACAACTCCAAGGAAATGAAGATACTAAATAAATTTAAACTAAAATATTTATTTCATTCTAGTTTTTTATATGGATTACATTTTACTTGTGGAAGAGACCTGGGAATTAGAGAGCATAAAATCTAGCCAGTCAGCTTACCTATGTGCTTCCACTGAGAAATTTAGTTTCTCTTTAAATAATATAAGCAAGGGAGGGAGGCGGGGATGGCTGGGCTGGGGGGGAGTGGTGGGCGGTAAATGCAGACAACTGAACAATAAAATAACTAAAAAAGTAAATAATATGATTGTATAATATACTATAAATTATTACCCATCATTGGCAAATTTACTCATCCCCACTTCAAAACTGTTGGGTGCACCTAGGGATCATATGGCCCGCTACACAGCAAAATGCAACTTTTATCTTGCCAGTAACCCTTTCTACTTAAAAAGTATATTAAATTAACAGTGCAAGGCACTGAACAGAAAATCACGAGGAATTTGTAAACTATAGAATTCAGAAACACTAGGACTGATAGGAGAAAAAAATAACAGTAAACCACAGATGAGAATATGCAAAGGAGGGAATTGTTCTAAAGGTGGGAGCAAGCCGTGTTCTCAGTTTGCAGATGAACGGATGGCAACAGGCAGAGGGAACCTGAGGCAGTCATCCTCCGATCAGCTGGCCCTCGCATTCTGGAATCTGGGTCATGCAGCTCCTAGCAGACTTGGTTATGCGGCAGGCAGCAGTGGCAGTTACCTATGGCAGTTATTGTTAACCTAAAAATAAAAGGTCAAATTGAGAGGCAGCAAGCATTTATTTGAGATCAAAAAGAATTGCAAGTCTGGGAAGCACTGATTCAGGCAGAAACCCAAATCGTGTTCCAATTATGAGGTGAAGGCAAAGCATTTTTATGAGAAAGGGAAGGGGAATAATTACACGAATAGATGAGAGGAATTCCTATTGGTGCTCATAAGCTAAGAAAGGAATTTCTATAGTTACTAATAAGCTAAGTTTTTCTTTAGCAATTATTGGTGTTGCTAATTCTAAAGAATGTCCTTAATTTTCAGTCCTCCAAGTCAGGATGTTTGCTTTACAAATTGTTGTTTGGAATACACTGTTGCATTGGCCCAGTCAAAGGGGATTTTGCCCAGTTCAAAAGGCCCAAAGGTTTAAAGAGTAAGTTGTGTTAAGGTGATTTCTTTGGGATGGTTGGCTCTGATTCCATTTTGGAAGTCTCAGCTTACATAACTTTTCAGAGGCAAAAGCAGTGGGTGTTCCCACTAAGACCTGATATGATGCGCTCTGCTAGGAAATAGCTAGAAAAATCTGCATGACTAGAAATAAGCCTACCAAAAAGCTGATATAGTGGGACCCTCACTAGCTCTGCTGTCCTCTCCTCACACTATCGTTGGTAGCAAACTCCAAGCCCCTCTCATCAAAACCACACCCCTGGCAGGAAAAGTAGAGCATAATGAATGAAAAACCATGCAGTAGAATAACTAAAATCTGGGGTATGCTGGTAAATGTTTAATTAATAAATGACTGTTAAGAAATGAAAAGAACAAAACAAGCCCTAATTTGTGGCACTGCTGTTTCTATGTTGTAGATATTTCTACTATGACCTACTTTCAGCTAGCAATGTGAAGTCAGTGAATGGAGATTTGGGGAAAGACACACACGAATGGCTCCCTGAGCTAGTCTGAGCGGCTCCATCTAGCATGCAGGTGACTGGTATACAGTGGGACATTAATTTTCATTCACTTAGAAAATATTTTGTGAGCTCCTCCTATCATAGGTATCATTTAAGATGTTAAATATACGTGGGGAACATAGCAGAAATGCTCCCTATTTTTAACAAGCTAACATTCTAGTTAGAATATGCAGAAACAGTTAAAAAACAGATAAGATAATATCAGATTTTTGATAAGTGCTAAAATTCAGTAAAATAGAGTGACTGGGGATATAACATGATTAATGCAGAGCATTTAGTGACCATCTCACATTTATTTTGATGCCTGAATAATAGGAAGGTAATGCAGGGAAAGTTCCGGGCTCAGTGTTTCAGGCAGGGAGAACTGCAGTGGCAGGGACTAGTCTGGGATGGTGGGGTCTGGTCTGGCGTGGCGGGGACTGGTCTGGGGTGGCGGGGACTGGTCTGGGGTGCCAGGTGCAGGAAGGAGACATGGTGGGGAGAGGCAGAGAGTAGGGAAAAATGTCAGG
The DNA here is from genome assembly GCF_022682495.2 of Desmodus rotundus. Taxonomy (NCBI): domain Eukaryota; kingdom Metazoa; phylum Chordata; class Mammalia; order Chiroptera; family Phyllostomidae; genus Desmodus; species Desmodus rotundus. Next base: position 54,367,846 of record NC_071388.1, on the reverse strand, counting down.
GGAGACAAAACCAGAAACATGGCAGAATTCAGATTACATGAAGCCTTGTAGAGAATGGTGAGGAGCTTTAACTTTATTCTAAGTCCAAAGTGAAAATTTTTGATGCCTTTAAGCAGGGGAGGGGCCTGAAATTACTGATATTTTCAGATATGTCCAAGGTAGACCAGGAAGACCAGGTAAGAGTCTACTGCACCACGGAGTGTTAGCGAATAACTGCCACACATTTCAGGTAAAAGACTGTCAACAGATGAAGACATCTCTCAGTTCAACATGCAGCTCCATAGAAAAACGGATGAAAGAGTTGAACAAACATAGCAAATGATGAATAAGCACAGGAAAAGATGCTCAACATCATTAGTTCATATACTACAGCTATTATCACGGAATTCACTTATTTTATCAAACGTTGGCAAGGATATGAAGAATGAAACTCATCTATTGCTATTCTTCTTCTAGCTAGGCATTTAGCAAAGAGAAAAGAATGCAAACACCCACTAAACACTTGGATGTGAATCTTCATGTTGGCTTCCAATGTGATAGCCAAAACACTAGAAATAATCAAATAGAATAAACAAATTGTAGTTTATCTGTATAATAAAATATTGGTAGGCAACAAATGGTGAATCTCAAAATAATTATGTTAAGTGAAAGAACCCAGAAAAAAGTTTAATAAAAGCAAATAAGTTATGGTTTTGTATCTGGAAAGTTCTAGAAAACTCTAACTTTCAAGTTCATGAAGCAGATCGCTGTTTGCCTGGGCGTGAAGAGGAGGGAGATGTAGCTCGAAAGGTGTGGGAGAACACTTTGGGAGGTGAGGGAGGTGCTCATCATCTTGGTTGTGGTGATGATTCTAGGTTTGCAAACACATGTCCAAACTCATCAGATTGGACACCTTGAATAGGTGCAGTTTGTTTTACTTCTCATGTGCCTCAATAGTATACATGAGAGAAAAAGCCGCATCGATGTAGACCAAGAAAGCAAGCATGATGATTTGGTCTGAAATGGCAACAGTGATAGGTGATAGAGACTTTCAGATTTAAACAATATTTTGAAGTGGAAGCTGATAGAGATTTTAGCAGGCTGAAAGGGAGAGAGTTACAACAGAGAGGAATGCATGCTGATTTCACTGCATATGGACCTGGAGAGTGGCTGTTTACTTTTTAAACTTCACCTCCTTCATTATCCTTTGAATATACTGGAAGGAAGGTATTTTCAACTTTAATTACAAAATACTTTCATTTCTCTTCACCGTATGTGTCTCTGCTAATTTAAATATGGCCCCTAAAGCATGCTGAACATAGTCTTTTTAGATTTTTTTCCCGACTTTTATCACAATTTATTATCCTTGCTTTATAGATGGAGAAGCGGAAGATTGAAATTTCTGAAACATTGGTTGCATGTTTGGCTTTAAGTGAATGTGCCACATATTTTCACTTACAAGAAATATTAGGCAGGGGTAAGAAAGAGAGGAAAAATTCATTGTATATTCAAAATATATAAATTAATGCAGACATACAGCCAAACATTTACCTAGATATTATATAATACTTGTTAAATAAGTGAACCACTTACTCTTTATAATGTTTGTTAGCATTAAAAGCTAACAAATTTATAATACTTAAATTATAAAATTTAACCATTTTATAATATTATCATTAAAAGCTAACAAATATTATACAATGGTTACATTTTTGAAACTAAATAATCTCTATAGGCAGTCATGCAGGTAGCAACTGTTGATGCTATTGAACTTGAGTAATCTAATTCTTTCTGTACCAACCGTCATGTTTCTCCAATACATGTACTGTAATCTTACAATATCATTTTAAACATTTACCTTGGAAAACATTAATTTCAGGTTACTTTCTTTTTCTCTAGCTACAGCAGTAACTTTAATTTTCTTCGCATTAAAAACTTATCAGAGAGTGAGCTGTCAGCCTTGAGCTAGATTACTTTTTTTATCCCAATGAGCAGAAAACAACAGAGGCAGTAGCCTCCTTGCCCCCATCTCACTTGGGGAACGGTAACTAATGAACAATATAATACTTTTTTCCCTGTACCAAAATGTGTGCAGCCAGGGACAAAGTAGTGGAAATTGGAATGTCACTTTCCAATGTATGGCTCATTCAAAAATGATATTTTCTATCTTTATGCTTTTGAATTCTCCTATATTTGAAGTCTTAGTACCAGTAAAAGTATGGGTAAGACATTTATGCTATGGTTAAAAAAAATAATTACATCTCTTCGACATGACAAAAATAATGTATGTCACACACATTCACCCTAATCTGATGCAAATCAGGCAATATACCCCATCTAGTAACCACAACAACTAGACCACATGGCCTCCAACTCCAGTGCAGAAGGAGACAGGGCTGTAGGTTCTCATGGGACCATTTTAACATATCTGTAAATAGCTACTGGCATTTCTGGCCAAGTTACATTAACCAAACCTTAGTCACATGGCCTCAATCAAACTGCAAAAGAAAATAGGAAAAGTTTCCCTCTGGGTCTTGAAAAAGGAAACAATGTGATAAACACACAGCAAGGTTTCTACCACAAAAACCGTGAAAAAACATGGATTCCATTGAATTGGAAGCCAGACTTGCCATAACAGACTTCTTAGCGTACAGAAGAATAGACTAAAAAATGAGTTGCAATGTTGACTGGGCAGACTGATCCTGTTTAGTGTATGGCATAATGTCATTGCTTTCCAAAATGTGCTGAGGAATGTGTCTTTCAAATTTAGGGTATTCTTTGGGATCTGTGTAAATGATCAGAGCAGACCAAAGCAAACGTTGGAGGGCAAGACCACAGAGACATCCGTTTGGTATGGAATTAACGATCGGCTATGGGGCCAGGTAAAATTTTGGAAAGGCTGAAGTTCTAGCTGAAGGCAAAAGGAGCATAGAATAGACAGTGGAGAGAGAAGGTCATATAAAGACTGTAGTCTGTGCTGAGGCAAAAATGACTCTCACATCTAAACAAACATTTACTTTGACATCATACTCTCCTCTCTATATGCATTTTTAAATTTTGACTGTTTTTTTCTTATCCTTCCAACATTTTCTATACTATTCTAGGTAAGGTAAAATCTGGAGATGTCCCTGGCATATTATGCATGCCAGGTTACAGAGCAGATGTCTGAGGATGTAGGGCAGGGATGGACATCACAGCGATCGATAACTTGAATGACGCGGTACGCATTGACTGCTGGAACTTAGGAATAGTCAATCTTTCCAGGAGGTGACTATATTCTTGTTTTTTTTTATTTTTGTGTTTTAAAATTTAAGAATGAAAAGAGGAGTGTATATTGACATAGAGGAGACAATAGTGCATATTTATTAAATTTTGTGGTGACCCAGAATTTTTGAACACTCCTCTACTCCATATTTAAGATGTTTATGTTATTAGTCCCTACATGTGAAAGGCAGAAGCTAGAAACTTACTTTCTCAGTTTTCTTGAACACAGGGCACGGGCACTTACCATAGGCTCTACCAGTGAAATGCAACTGCTATGACCTTGATTTGCGAAAGTCACATGAGAATGCAGGGGTGCTGAAGGAACTAGTACCTGATTAAAAGGAAGCTGATGTGTCATGCTTCCGGGTGCCTCCTTGGTGAAGAGTTTGACACCTGATGCACAACGTCACTGGTGAGAGCTGTGTTTTCTGTGTCCTGGGGAAGCAGCAACGTGGGCTCTCCTGCTGTAGTGGATGTAGTGTGATGTGGCTATTTATTCTTGCTGAAATTTGTCCAGATCTTTTTCGCCTGTCCTGAGTGTCGCTTCACTGTGTAATATCCTTTAAGGAATTTTCTTCTTCTTCAATGAGCAAAGTAATTTCATTGCTGGAATTTAAGGATCCTAGCTGGCACAGTGTAGTTGAAATTTAGAGAAGCAAACTAACTCGCCTCTGGTCACCCCACAGTGGATGGAAGAACGAACATATCCTCTAACCCCAACTTATGTTCTGCTTCTCTGGCTTCACTTACTGTTTTTCTACTATTTCATAATACAATTTTACATTTTACTTTGGGTGGGTCTTATTGTATGTCCCCCTGCCTATTCCCACTCACTTCTGAGTAAAATCTAATTTCCTAAGCACTAAAAGCTGCCTGGCTTTTATTTACTTGGGAATTTCAGGGTTGATATTTATTCTAAACTTGCTTTCCCATCTGTAGAAATGAAAAAGAAAAAAAGAATGTAATAAGCAAGATGGGACAACCACAATATGGAGATAGATGAGCAAGTTACCAATTAACTAATTACCAACAGTTACAATTTATCTTCATTGAAATACTGAAACAGGTATGATGGGCAAATTGAATGTAAATGCACCCCATTTAATGACTTAAAATAGGCAGGTCCAGACTGACAATGGGACAGACTATACATTTAAACTATTTTATTTCCCATTAGTGTTCTCAACAGAAATATTTGGAGAAGAGTAAGTGTTCTATGTTTTCCAAATATAGAAGTAGGCGTTGTTTCTCTAGATTTTGGGAGGTTAACCTTGCTGAGCAAAGCTCTACCCTTTTGCTAATGGCACTTGAAGAGTGTCTTTTAGAAAATTACCAAATAGCCCTGGCTGGTGCGTGTCAGAGGGTTGAGGACAGGCCTGTGACTGAAAGGCTGGTACAGAATTGATTCCCAGTGAAGGCACATGGGGTGTTGCAGGCCATGTTCCTGGTTGCGGGCATGTGAGAGGCAACTGACTGATGTTTCTCTCCCTCCCTTCACCTCTTTCTAAAAATAAATAAAATATTAAAAAATTACCAAATAGGAAAAAATGATTCAAAATAAAGACTGTTTTTACAAAGCCTATTCATCAGTGTAAAACTGGTTGTGATACATTTTCCAAGTCACTACCAAAGATACGTTTTTTATTTGAACTCACGGGGGTGACATTGGTTAATAAAATTTTGCAGGTTTCAGGCATACAGTTCTATAATGCATCATCTGTTTATTGTATTGTGTTTACCTCCCCAAATCAAGTCACCTTCCATCACCATTTATCCCCATTTTCCTTTATACTTCCCCTCACCCACTTCCCTCTGGCAATGACCATATTGTTTGTGTCCCTGAGTCTTTTGTTTTCTTTGCTTAATCCCTTTACCCTAGTCACCCAGCCCTAAACCCCCTCCCATGTGGCAGCTGTCAGTCTGTTCTCTGTATCCATGAATCCGTCTCTAATTTGTTAGTTTATTTGGTTTATTAGATTTCACATATAAGTGAAATAGTATGGCACTTGTCTTTCTCTGACTGGCTTAATTCACTTAGCATAATACTCTCCAGGTCCATCCATGCCGTTGCAAAATGTAAGATCTCTTTCTTTTTTGCAGCTAAGTAACATTCCATTGTGTAAATATACCACAGCTTCTTTATCCAATCATCTACTGATGGGTACTTAGGCTGTTTCTAAACCTTGGTTATTGTAAAAGTGGTGCAATGAATTTGTGTCTACATGTATTTCAGAAGAGAGGTATAGAAGAGGAAAAGGCAAAATAGATGGTCTAACCTGTTCATGTAGGAAGAGTCTAATCAAATCTAGAATGACTTTATAGTTGGGGAATGGAAAGTATTCTGATGTTCTGATTTAGGCCTATGTTAGACCCAGTGCAATGAAAGTTATTATTTTTAGCAGGTTATTGTGTGAAATAACAAATCACAAAAATGTTCTTGTTAAAATATGTGAACAATAGCCCTGGCTGGTGTAGCTCAGTGCAGGCTGTGAAACAAAGGGCTGCCGATTTGATTCCCAGTCAGGACACATGCCTGGGTTGCAGGCTGGGTCCCCACTGGGGACCACTTGAAAGGCAACCACACATTGATGTTTCTCTTCCTCTCTTTTTCCCTCCCTTCCTCTCTCTTAAAAAATAAATAAATAAAACCTTTAAAAAATAAAAATGAACTAAATATGTGACCAATAAACTCAAAATTTATAAAACAGAAAATAGCAAATATGGGGCTACTTTCCATATTGTTTTTTAGTAACAATAATATGGTAAATGTAACTATATGCCAAGATTTGTGCTTGTACCCAAAAATAAAATAAAAAATCTAAATAATCCAATTAGCTCTGATTACAAATGTGTCACAATTAATTTGCTTGAACTACTAAAGGAGAACACTTCACAGAGTGAATAATGACAGCCATAAAGACACAATAAAGATTTGACACTATAATTCCTCACCCTGCCCTTTTATTCACCCTGGAATGCTTTATGTAACATTTTTTTCCAGTCTGTCAACTGAAAACATTGAGACAATAATGGCCCAGGATCACATTTACAATTTAAAAGGTTTGCAACTGTTTTTTCTTTTTTTCTTTTTTTTTGTACTTAATATGAACAGGATCCCGAATGGTGCCGCGCGTCTTCCTCCTGTGCAGTACTTTACAATTACTCTCTGTCCTGGAGCGGACAGTCACTAAGTCCTTCTTCAATGAATGGACTATGCATTTTGATGAATTTGAAAGTTGAAAACACATCTACTTTCAAATAAAACTTACCTTAACTCAGAAAACTCATTTTGTGTTGAAGGTAGGGGTTGATACAGCATTATCTGGAATCTTACTGAATGTTTAATAAATATCTCAGGATTTTAAAAATATTTTTAGTTTAAATTGGTTAAATACACATTAGACATAAAATATTTTTCAGTTATTCAGATTAGCCTTTCCCAATATAGTTGTTTAAAACACAGATGACTAACGTGTTTAAACAAAAACAACAAAATTCAGCGAAGCAAATAAGGCAGGTAGTCATAGTTACTAATGATTTTTAAGTTTTAAGTTATTCCAAGTAATGTAATAAAAATCTATATAGCACACTATGTTGTTCTGAAGTAATTACTTATTTTCATTAAATGAAGTATTATATATTTTTTAGTTTTATGCTTTTAAATGACTTATTTTATATTTCCTAAGAAATCATGTAAATTCACATATAAAAAACTATAGTTGCAGAAAATTCACCATTTGAAAACATGCCTTTTTAGAACTTCAAAGGCTAACAATATTTTAGGTTGTTTTTGAAATATTTGGGAATATTGGCCACAAGCAAAATGCTTACAGATATTTTTATTTGTAGTCTTGATATTAGCAACGCTAACATATTCATTCTGCTACTTAGTTTATTATAGTTAACAATTGAATAAAAATGCCATACACCTTCTGTACTATTATATGGTGTTAGTATTTTTTGTTTAAATCATTGAATAGGACATGTAAAATGCATGTGGAAAAGTAGCCTATTGCATACACCCACATTTCTACTTTTTCACTCTTCCTTCTTTCTCCCTGATGCTCCATGATTCTTCTTTTAGCATTTTTTTTTCTCTTAGAAGAATTAACCATTTTCTAGGAGTAGGTCTGATTGCGCCAAATCCTTTTAGTTTCCTTAGTCTGAGAATGTCTGTTTTTCCTGTTTCTGGGATTTACCTTTATTGGATATAAAATTCACAGTTTGACAGTTCTAGCACCTAAGAAATGTTGTGTCACTTCTTTTTACCATTTTTGGTTTTAGATGAGAAAACCATCATTCAAATTGTTATTTCTCTACAGATAAAACACCATTTCTCTTTGCCTGCTTTTAAGGGTTTTTTGTCCTTATTCTCCAAAGTTTAGTTAAGATGTATCTCATTGAGTATATCTTTGAACTTATCCTTCCTTGATGTTCTCTCAGCTTCTTGAATCCGTAGGTTTGTGTTTTTGAGCAAATTGGGGAAGTTTTCAAACATTATTTCTTCAAATACTGTTTCTGTCCCACTCTTTCTCCAGTCCTGCTGGGGCTCTGATGATATAACATATTTTGCTGTGTATAATGCTCACTTTTTGCCCAAATTTTTGAGGGCAAAATAAGGATGTGCATTATATATTGGCATAATGATAACACACCATGGGTATAATACCATGTATAATGCACACAAAAACATGAGAGCACATTATAAATGGCAAAATGTGGTAAATTTTAAATCTTTTGTCATTGTCTCACAGGTCATTGCAGATGTATTTAGCTAAGGTGGAGCCATATTGGAGTAGAGTGGTTGGTTTCTTGATAAGAAGGGAAAATTTTGACTCCAACAAATACACACAAGTAGAATGCTATATGATGTGAAAATAGAGATTATGGTGATGTGTGTATATGCCACAGAGTACCAAATATGACTAGCAAGTGTGCAGAATCTAGGAGAGAGCCACAGAACAGATTTCCTCTTACAGACAACAAGAAGATCTTGAGTTAAGGCCTCTGGACTTCAGAAATGTGAGACAGTAAACTTCTATTTTTTGAGTTATGCAGTTTGTGATACATTGTTATGGCAGCCTTAGAAAACCATTGCAAAGAGAAAGGACATCTTAACAGTATTGTCTTCTCATTCATAAATCTGTTATAGTCACCCTATTCACCCTGATTTTCTTATTATCCTCTGAAGTGTTTAGTAGTTTTATTTATACAGGGGATTTGCATACTTTTGTTAAGTTTTTTTTTGTTTGTTTTCTGATGCATTGTAAAAGGTAGTATCAACATTTTTATTTTCTAATGATCTGTTGCTAAAATATCAAAAAATCCATTTAATTTTATATTGAATATATGCCCTGACTTATTAAATTCACTTTTTAATTTGAGTAGCTTCCTTTCTAGGATCCTTGTCTTTATTTTATTTTCTTGCATTATTGCCCTGGCTGGGACTTCCAGTATAGTGTTAACTCAAAGAGGAGAAAATGATTATCCATTTCTAGTTTCTGGTCTTGGGCAACACATTTGGTACATAACTGTTGAATATTATGTTTGATATTGGATTTCCTTAGATGTCTTTTATCAGATTGAGAAATTTCTGTTCCATTCTTTGTTTGCTCAGAGTTTTTTATTATGAGTGGGTGTTTAACTTAATCAGATTTAAGTGGGGTTTTTTTTTTTTGCTATTTAATCAAATGATCATCTTTCTCTTTAGCCCACTAACTAACATAATTTATATAGGTACATGTGGTATGAATTTTATTGCATAATTAATACTTTTCCTCTCCAACTCCTCTAGTTAACTCCCTTTACTCTTCAGCCTATCAAAAATATACATTTAAAAATGGAAACATTTCTAAAAAACTGTCCCTGTCTTCAAAAATATAGAGCATACATTATTCATGTGACAAAGATGACCAGACTATGTTTATTCATACATTTTTACACTTTATACTTAAGCTTCAGTGAGTTTAATTATTGTGATCATTGTAGTATAAAATCTGGAATGTACAACAATGTACTGTGCAGTGATATAAAAAATTAAGTGGTGATACAAGACATGTAGAAATACTAACTTTTTGTAATGTCACTTTATTAATAAATCCATCATAGGCTTTTTTATAATTTTAGAACTGTGACCTTACTGTGTTAAATATAATATACATAAAAGAAAAGCAACATTTAGCATTTCACATTTCTTAGGAAGGTTTAACACAATTATCATAAGATTTAACTATATGTCAGTATAAAATTAAGGTGACTTAGTCCAAGTTAAGTCATCTATATCATTTTTATACCTCTACAATATTAAACCTAAATCTATCTATTCAGAGGGTTTAAAATCCTCTAGCCACTTGTCATAAACTTTAAAAATTGCTAGCTAGTGTAAAGATTATGTAACATACCTTATTTTGTTTTCTCCTTTTCAAGAAAATTGTAGGCATTATTTAGTCCTATATGTCTCAGGAAAATTAACATAAACTCTTTTGAAGGTGATTAATTTTCTAGTACTTAGTACTCAGTCCTACTAAAGTATACAGTTATGTTTTATGCTACGTGTTCTCTGGTCAGTGCAAGTAGAGAACAGCTAGTATTTATTGTCAAAGTTGATGACCAAGGAATGCGTGAATTCAACAGTAAGTATGGTACATGCTGTGTTGTGCCACCCAAATTTCTTTTGGGAGCCTGCAGCTAGTTCTCCCAACTGCCTTTGGTCATTGTCTTTTAGAAGAGAGTTCCTGCTTTTACTTATGTCCTCTTATCAGAGGCAGCCCGCATGTAATGGCAGGTCAGTACAGAAACGCAAAGGCCCAGCCCCCTTGCCTTGATTGGGAACAGTTCTGAGGGATGGTCTCCCTGAGGGAGATTCAGGGTTTCAGAACTTCTTCTGAGGCTTCTTTTCCAATGACATCATGGTTCAACTTTTCCCTCTGTCCAGTCCTGCTTTCCTCTCTAGCGTTGCTGTTTCTGACAACTTTTTCCAGTAAACCTTGTGCAGTGAATCTCCAGCTTAGAAGCTGTTTCTCATGAAAATTGACTTACAAGTCATAATGACTTATTTTGCAAAAGCACTCTACATCTAGAAAGTTTTTTTAATTTATATAATATTCTCTTACCCTCTATTTACCAGTTAGACCCCCTATATCCTACTAATGATTTTAGTACCAGTTCAAAAATAATCTCTTTTTAGAAGATCTCATTTAATCTTTCCCATTGCTGACAAGGAATTGTTGCTTCCATTACCATAGCAGCCTGTTCATGGCTGTTTTCCAGCACATATCATACTATAAGGTAATGATTCATTATTATTTGAGAAAATTGTATTTGTCAGAATTTCAAAGGGGTTTAAACACGAAGAACTGCCTGGGTCACTAGAGAAGGGGGAGCAGGGTAGCAGGATAAATCTCATGAGAAAAAAGTAGAGAACAAAGTCACACGGTCCAGGGTGCTCCCTGTGACTGGTGGATAATCAGAAGGCAGGGAAAATGGGGTTGATGGTATGGTTGTGCAGAGGGCATCTATGATTCTGTACTTTCCATGAGAGTTAACAATAATGTTACTATAGCCAAACACTGCTAAGTACGATTGTATTGTTTATGAAAAATAGCGAAGGAGGCCAAATTTCATTCAATTTTGATGTGGACATCTCTAATACATAAGAAAGTGAGTAAGGCACAGAAATGGAGCTATATGGCATGCTTGGTGTCCATAAGAAGACTCTTAGAAGTCTGGGTTTCTTCTGTGGATGTGTTTGTAGCTTAATGGTGGATTGCATCTTCCTCATTCTGCACATTCTCCAATTTTAGAACTAGAGTAGTATAGTCATACCTCTATAAACAGAGCTCAAGTGTTTGCTCCAACTCTAATGTTTTACAGCATACTAGTTTTTCACTGATCTTTCCTCTTTCTCCAAAGGCCATTCATATCAGAACCAAGAGTTAATCTCTCTGAGTTACATCCTCTTAAGACTAAACAAAGCAGTGCCAACTATTATACTTACTCAAATGCTATGCCTTCTTAAGAATACACAATTAATCCTTAATACATGTAAAGTGTATAAAAATGTATTCTTAACTGGCAGATGAGTGTTTTGTATATAAAACATGATTTTCATTTATTACAATAAGTCCAATGTTTACAGATTGGTGTGTTCTGTATCAGCACATTTTGTCCTTGCATAAAGAGTAAAGACCCTGACTCATGCAGTTGACTCTTCTAGTTAAAAATGTCATTTCTAATCATGAATAGAATTCCTGTTGGAAGTAAAGATAAATTCCCACAGTGAAAATGAACTCAAGTTATTTGGAAATATAAAACAAAACAAACAAAAGATAGCCAGAATAGCATGCTATAAAATGACAATTGTGAGGTGAACAAATACAGTGCTGTGAATATAAAATGTAATATAAAGAACTTATAAAATGAAGTGACTGGAATTATTGCTCTCCTGTGTTTTATAAATGTCTTGGAGCCAAACATTTTATGAAAGACAATAAGAATTGTAAAGAACAAAGTAGCAGAAACACTTGATTTCAAGAAACAAGGCTATAAAAATGATAGAGGCTGACTTAGCAATATCTAAACAATCTCTGTACATAATAGAGTTTAGTGGTGTTCTATAAAGCCCATCCTTTGTTTTAGGTGTTTTGATAGAACCCTCAGAACTGAAAATACAGCAATTCACGGCCTCTTAGCTAGACACTAGCTGCTTATCACAACTTAACAGAATCTTGTCAAGAGGAAAATATGGAACATTTAGTGGAAAATCCACTAAGACTAGGCTGCATAAAATTATGAGATAAATATAAAATAGACTGGATTTTCAGAATTATTTCCCAGCAAAACACTGTTGAATGACACAGAACTGATGTGTTTCAGAAATAGCTGATAAGGGACTAGACTTCAGCCAACACTAATCAAAATCCACACTCTAATAGCCCAACCAGTCAAACTCTTCAAGCCAAGGCTACAAACTATAGCCTATTCCATCAGAGTCATTTTGCTTATGTGGGTAAGTCTATCTGCCCTCACTTACTGCAAACATAGATGAAAAATTCTATCCTCTCCTTCAACAGCCTTCTTTAAACACTTGCCGGTGTTTAAAATCTAGGCCAAGAACAACCTGTTTCAAAATGCCAGGGCACTTGTGTCTTGCACTTGATATTTGGGAACTTCAGTAATTTGACTTATTTTTCAATTTTGCCTAGAGTAAACTGGGAGACAACTGGAGGGATCTGGACTATTCTTATGAGGCAATCTAAGATGAGATTCTCCAGAAGCACATCCTGAAACAAGCATTTGGGTACACTATATTAAAGAAGTTCTCCCAGGAATACCTGGCAGGGGTGTGGAGAAAGGACTGAGGAAGCAGAAGCCACCTCAGGCAAAGCCCTGCCCTTGAGACAAAACTGTAGTGTAAGGCTCATAGGAGTTGTCCCATGTGGAGGGGCTGGACTTTCCCTCTGTAGCATCAGTGTGGCCATTGGTTAAATTTTTTCCTGGGGCGATGGAACTCCTAGGCACTTACAGTTCTAACAGCCCCGTACCTCAAGACAGGCAGGCTTCAGTAGCCTGGTCCACAATGGGAAGCCCTGGCTCTTGGAAGGGAAAGCACACCACAGTGGGAGTAGAGGAGAAAGGGTGGGAACAGAATCAGTAAAAGGGATTGCAGGAAATCTGAGCAGAAGGCCAACATTTTTCAGTACAGGGGCCATGCCTTAAGGATCATTGTCCAAACACATTGTGATTGCACTTCTTTGTCAATAATATTGGGAAAGTACTGACTCAAGCTTTCAGAGGCACAAAGTGAAGGCCAAATAAAGGAACACCAATATCCTGTTTAGGCATAGTCCAGGCAGGAAAAATCACATTACAGAAGAGGCCTTTGAAAAGGGCTTTGAAGGAAAAGTGTGCTTTTGCAAAAAAGCATATGTCATATAGCATTTTAAGGGTAAGTGTAGGATGAACAAAACTGTGAAGCTAAAAATATATACAGTAATTCTGAGATATAGTGAATAAAGCATTCTGGGTTATCTATTAAAGGTAGGGACTGATGTAATTTGAAAGGTAAATAAGAATATGTTAGGAAACTTTTTAATCAAATCATTCCTCATTAACATGTCATCAAGAAGGAATTATTAGAGTTCTAAAAATTAAAATGTTATGAATAAATTTGTGAATTAAGAAGGATAATCTAGCAACAATATGTCTGTTTATTTGAAAACTGCTCCAGTCAGAACACTAAGATTTTTAATTGGGATTTCAGAAAAGAGGATGGAAAAGAGGAAACATGGCAGAAGCAGAATCTATAAGATTTGACAACTTCCCAGAGGAAGAACTAAATGTGGGTATGGCTTTTTCAATCTGGGTAAATTTTGGTATATATAATTGCAGGTGAAAATCAGTAGCTAGTGTAGGAAGGATGATAATTCAGTCATTTTGTTTACTTGTTATATACCCTGATTATTTGCAAAACTGAGTTCAAGGAAATTACAATGTTTAAGATAAAATATATTCTAAAAATATGTCTAAGAGTACCTTAATAAGGGGAGTAAAAGACTTTTACCAAAACACAGAAACAAAGAACAAAGACAGTTTTTGAACATGTGATGATAACTCCAGCTGGTGCCTATTATAATTATTAGTAAATGTCTGGGGTTTTTTTTTGCATATTTTTATCATTCAACATTATATGTATAGCAGCTGCCTAGAAGAAAACAAACTAGCTCTTGGATCATCACCAAGGACAGACCATGTAGATGTCAAAAGGGTAGACTAGACAGGCAAATAGTGCACAAATCATCATTATTTGGTGACACAAGGAGTTGGGTGTACATTTCTGATTTGAATGTAGAAGTAGGCTGCATTATTAGACTCCTCAAAGATTGCAGCTTGTAAGAATGCAAACAGGAAAATTTTGTTTAAATATGTAAATATAAAATATATATGTGACCCTTGAAACTAATATAAAATAATATTAATGTCAACTGTAATTGAATAACAAAATTAAATATATATGTATAACATGTATTTAGTATATATTATAAACATATAGTGTGTATATACATACACACTATACACATATGTATATGTGTATATATAGTGTGTACACATATATAAAAGTATTTATACACACACAGAAGAGTATATTTAAGAACTTGTGTGATATTTTGATATTAGCACACTTTCTGCCTATCCACCATGGTCAGTCAATGGAATCAATAAATCCTGTGACTGATATAGTCATATTTGTGGTTCTTTACATGTTCTATTGACTAGTTGGCATCTCTGCCGAAAACAAACCACATCCAGGAAAAGGTGGAGCTTCCCTCTCCTGGTATCTCATGTCAATTGACCTGGATTGCATTAAACCAGGCTGCTTACTCCTGAAAAGTCTCCCTGTCACTGTTGTCATGCCAGAGAAGTGAGAATCTAGAGGAATAAGTAGAACAAAGAGACAATATAAGACAAATAGATGACCTCAAAAACCTAATAATCATCAATATTGTGTAAAGGACAAATGAATTAAGCCATAGGAGAAGAAAGAGGAATACATAAGCATATGCCCCTGATGAGGAAGGCAAAGAAAAAAAATCCTTAATGTAGCAGCCTGAGCAAATGGAATACATAGTTCTCTCTCTGTTAGAGGGAAGTGCAGAAATATGTGAAAGTTTTGAAAGGAAGCTACATAAAGAAGTACTTTACGTAATGAGTTTAAGAAACAACACATATACATATGAAAAGGTGATGGTATTGTTATTTAGCAATCACTTTTATTCACCCATTTTTAAAAAATGCTTATTACTTACATGCTTATTAAAGCTCAGTAAAGAATATTGTTACTAAAAAGTTAGCCACAAAAAGCACTTTTCATAAAGAAAAATAGTAGGACATTAAAAATAGTAAAAAATATTAATAAAAACTCCCTTAAAATATGCAAAGGAAAGCTACAGTATGTAATAAGATATTTGTAACATATAATTAACAAAAAGCTAGTACCCAGAATGCATAAAGAACTTCTATAAATAATAAAGACAAGACTGTTAATCAAATAGAAAAATGAGCAAAATACTTAAGTAAACAACTCACAAAAGAAGATATCCAAAAGTCAGTAAACATTATGAAAATGTGCAGTGTTCAACTTCATTGGTAATTAGGAAAATTCTAATTTAAAATATAACATTAGTTTGTGAAATGCTAGTATACAAACACCAGAATGCCTAAAGTAAAAAAGTCTAATAATTAAACTATTGGCAAGGAGGTAAAGCAATCAACCATAGCTTTTACTTCACTGCTAATGAGAGAGAAAAATAATTTAATCACTTTGGAAATTAGCATAGTGATGTCACCCAAAATTGAATATACACATGTCCAATGATTATGCTATTTCACTCCTTGGTATGTATCCAATGGAAATTCATACACGTTTACCCAACAGACATATGATGATAGAGACATAGCTAATTAATTATTCAAAAAAGTGTTATTTAGAATATTCTCAAACTGGAAACAAAAACTATACCAACAATTATATAATAGATAAATTGTGGTATATTCATTCCATCAATGTAATACTAAACAGCAATAACAGTTAATTGGCCACAGTTCACAAAATAAAATGTGTTAAATTAAAAGTAGAATATTAAGCAAAACAAGCTACAGAGAGAGTCTTGCTGTATTATTTATTCAATTTGTGTAAGGTTCAATATAAGCAAAACTAAAAAAACAGGGTCATGAGGAGAGTGTTTCTTTTAGAATGAAAGGAAGGAGAAGAGGTTCAGATATGGCATGAGACTGCCTAAACTTATTGAGTACAAACAATACTCTATTTTTTCATTGAGGTAACATTGATTAATGACATTATATAACATTATCATTCAATATCAGTTTACACTATTAAGTGCCCACCACCAAAAAGTCTAATTTTCATCTATTACCACATATTTGACACTCTTTAGCAATTTCTATTGCCTAACACTCTCCTTTCTCCCTGGTAACTACCAATCTGTTTTCTGTATCTATAGGTTTGTTTTTGTCTTGTTTTGTTTGTTTGTTTTATGTTTCATATGCGAATGAAACCACATGATTTTTGTCCTTTCCCATCTGCCTTATTTCACTTAGCATAATTCTCTCAAGATTCATCCATGTTGTGGAAATGGCAGTATTTCATCTTTTTTATAGATGAATAGTATTCCACTATATATATGAGATCTGTCCAGATAAAGTCCAGCCATTGTTAATATAATGAGAATGGTTTGTACAACTTCGATGTAACCTGGGAGCCAAAAAGGTGGACTGGAATATGCACATCTGAACAATGATGACTTCACTGTACTAGTCAGTGAGCATGTGTCCTGTGTGGCTGTTTCATTCAGAATGAGTGAGCAAGTAGAGCAATGACTCTGTATTAACTTCTGCATGAAGCTTGAACATTCCTCTGTAGAAACCAGTCAGATGATTCAGAAGGCCGTATCTATGGGTAACTGGTGATTGGCAGCTTCATCATGACAACAAGCCTGCTCATGCATCACGTCTCATACAGAGTTTCTTGGTGAAACATCAAATTACCCAGGTGTCTCAGCTCCCCTATAGCCCAGATTTCTCCCCTATAGCCCAGATTTGGTACCCTGCAACTTTTGGCTTTTCCTAAAACTAAAAACACCTTTGAAAGGGAAGATATTTCAAACCATTGATGAGAGTCAGGAAAATATGATGGGATAGCTGATGGTGATTGGGAGAACTGTGTGAGGTCCCAAGGTACCTACTTTACAGGGGACAGAGAATTCATTGTCCTATGTACAATGTTTCTTGTATCTTCTTCAATAAATGTCTCTTTTTTCATACAACATGCCTGGATACATTCTGGACAGAGTATATATGAGTGTGCATGTGTGTGTGTAATCTCACATTTTCTTTATCAGTTCATCCATTAAAGAACAACCTTGCTGGAACACTTATGTTGTTTCCATATCTTAGCTATTGTAAATAATGTTGCAATGCACATTGGAGTACTTATATCTTTTCAAATTAGAGTTTTCATATACTTAGGATATAATATCCAGAAAAGGAATTACTGGATCATATGGTAGTTCTATTCTTAATTTTTTGAAGAATCTCCATACTGTTTTCCATAGTGGCTGTGCCAATTTACAGTTCTACCAACAGTATATGAGGATTACTTTTTCTCCACATTGTCTCCAACAGTTATTATTTCTTGTCTTTTGGTAATAGCAATTCTCACATATAAGAGGTGATATCTCATTATGGTTTTGTTTTATCAATGCTGAACATCTTTCACATGCTTGTTGGCCATCTGTATGCCTTCCTTGGAAAATGTCTGTTTAGATTCTCTCCCCTTTCTTTAAAGAAGTGTTTTTTTTTTCTGTTCAGTTTTATGACGGTTTTTAAAAATATATTTTGGATATTAACCCCTTATTAGAAATATTTGCAAACATCCTCTCCTATTAGCTTGATTGCCTTTCTGTTTTGTTGATGGTTTCCTTTACTGTGCAAAAAATATTTAGTTTGATGTAATCCCATTTGTTTATTTTTGTTTTTCTTTTCCTTGCCTTTGAAGTAGAATTCACAAAAATATTAGTAAGACAAATGTTCAGAAGCTTATTGCCTATGTTTTCAGATGTGCATTTTATTGTTTCAGGTGTTACATTCAATCTGTAATCCATTTTGAATTGATTGTTATATTTGGTATAAAATAGTGGTCTAGTCTAAGTGTTTCTCATATGGCTTTTTTCCCAATGAACTATGAGAAACAGAAATGAAGAAAACAATCTCTTTTATAATCACAACAAAAAATAAAAAACTTAGGAATAAACTTAACAAATGGGGTGAAAGGCCTGTACACTGAAAAGTGTAAGACATTATTGAAGGAAATTGAAGACACAAAGAAATGAAAAGGTATTTTGTGTTCATGGACTGGAATAATTAACTTTGTTAAAATGTCCATCATACATAAAACAATCTACAGATTCAAAGCAATCCCTATCAGAATTCTAAAGACATTTTCACTGAAATTGAATTAAAAATTTTAAAATTTGCATGGAACTGCACAAAAAAAATCCAAATAGTCAAAGCAATTCTGAGAAAAAAATAACAAAGCCAGAAATTTCACACTCTCCAAATTCAAAATATACTACAAAGCTATAGTAATTAAAAGTGTATGGTATTGGCAGAAAAATAAACACGCAGGAGGATGGAGCAGAATTGAGAACCCAGAAATAAATCAACATACAGAAAGTCAACTAATTCGTGACAAAAGAGCAAGAATATACACTGGAAAAAGAAAAATCTCTTCAATAAATGGTGTTGGCAATATTCTATTTTTATGTCATACTTTATTTTTTTATTTTGCAATATTTTATTGAAGTTTATATATTTGACTTTTATACTTTCTTAATAACTGTTGTCTATTTCTATAAATCAGTATTTTTACAAGTAGACTCTGGGTATGAAATTTTAGAAATCATAATTAATTTCACGTATTCTCCCTTTTATATATCTGTAGTAGGCAGAATGATGGTGCTCAAAGATGTCCACGGTCTATTTCCCTAAACTTGTGAATATGTTACTTTACATGCTAAAAAGGACTCTACAGATGAGACTAGGTTAAGAGTTTGAGATGGGAAGTTATCCTAGATTACCAATGTGGGCCCAGTGTGATTACAAGGGTCATTAGAAGAGAGAGGCAGGAGAATCAGAGTTGGAGAAGCTGATGACAGAAGCAGATCTGAGAGCTGGGAAAGAGCTGTGGGGCAAAATAGAGGAGAAGGAAGAAAGAGTGGTGAGAAATCTAAAGATGCTTTTCTGTTGGCTTTGAAGATGGAGGAATGGGCTGAAACATACCTTTATTTTTATTATTTTTTAAAATATATTTATTGATTATGCTATTACAGTTGTACCATCCCCCCCACTCCACTCCATCCTGCCCACCCCCTCTCTCCCACATTCCCCCCCTATAGTTCATGTCCATGGGTCATACTTATAAGTTCTTTGGCTTCTACATTTCCTACACTATTTTTACCCTCCCCCCTGTCTATTTTCCACCTATCATCTATGCTACTTATTCTCTGTACTTTTCCCCCCCTCCCCCTCTCACTCCCCTATTGACAACCCTCCATGTGATCTCCATCTCTATGGTTCTGTTCCTGTTCTAGTCGTTTGCCTAGTTTGCTCTTGTTTTTGTTCCAACATCCGAATTATAGGGGTGCCAGAAGGAGAAGAGGAAGAACAAAAAATTGAAAACTTATTTCAGCAAATAATGAAGGAGAACTTCCCTAATCTGGCAAAGGAAATAGACTTCCGGGAAGTCCAGGAAGCTCAGAGAGTCCCAAAGAAGCTGGACCCAAGGAGGAACACACCAAGGCACATCATAATTAAACGCAAGGACCTACATACATCCAAGATTACTGTATCCAGCAAAGCTATCATTTAGAATGGAAGGGAAGATAAAGTGCTTCTCAGATAAGGTCAATTTAAAGAAGTTCATCATCACCAAGCCCTTATTATATGAAATATTAAAGGGATTTACCTAAGAAAAAGAAGGTAAAAAATAGGAACATTAAAAATGACAGCAAACTCAGTTAGTAGCGACCACACCTGAAACATACCTTTAGATGGTGGAAAAGGCAAGGGATGGATTTTCTCCTAGAGCTCCAAAAGAAATATAACCCTGTTGACACATTTTGAACTTCTGGCTTTCAAATCTATAAAATAATAAATCTATATTCTTTGAAACTGTTAAGTTTGTGGTGACTCATTATAGTAGCAATAAGTTAATATAATATACAAAATAGTTTGATTTATGAAGAAGTTACAACCACACCACCCCCAAATATGCCACAGTGTCATTTTGTCCACTTTGAATTAACAGCACCTGAAAAATAACAGATGCAAGAAGGACACTCTAATCTTCCTTTTTTCCCTCCCAGAAGCAGGAGATAAAATTCTCCTGGAAAAGATGTTTTTTCTATACCAGGAAAAAAGAAAAATTCTTATCACCAAGGATGGGGATCAAAGGCTGAGAAAAATCTGTATAAGTAAATTTCGTTAAACTAATTTTGACCTTCCTAGTCACTTTTTCATGATTATCTACTGTAATCCAATACCATTTACCTTTTCACATTTTATAATTTACTCCTCTTTGTCTAACTTTGTATATGAGCATTTAACTCTCTCTAACTCATTCTTTGGGTCTTCATTTTTCTTTTAAAGCCCCCACCCCCACACATATAAAGAATTAAAATATTTACACTTTTCTCTCATTAATCTGTTTTATGTCAGTTGAATTCTTAGGCAAAGCTCAGACAGAATCTATGGGAGTAAATAAGAAAAATTTTCCTTTCCTTTTAAAAAGAAGTCTATGACTTTTTATCTAAAAAGTTTATCTAAAAATTTATCTAAATGAGCTAAAAAGATCTTTTCCCAAAAGCATAAAACTAAATTTTTGGGTAAGAAATTATTATATTACTAATTGTCATTTTTCTTATTAATAGATAAAAACAGTATATTCTCTTAAATCTGGTGAAATATGGAGTCTGTTTCTATAATGGCTGAAATTTGCAAAAGGAATATATAGTAATAAGGAAATAATATGTATATATATAGAAACAAACAAGTGATTAAGTGTATTTAGTATCTTTCATTATAATCCATTCCTTGGTTCAACAAGCTTAATATACAGAGGGTTAATTATAGGATATGTTTATGAAAATGGTGGGAGGTGAATTCATCTGGGCTAGTGGGCCTCAATGGAATTATCTGGGACAATCATGAACCACTGTGAAATAAATAGACTCTTGACACCACTTATTCAAGAAACTACTTACAGCATTTCATGTGATGCCAAAATAAACTTCTTTGAAGAATGATTATCTTTTAGAGATATAATATGAACCTCCAAAGTAAATTTTTAATGTGTCACATAGCTCATATTCCAAACTAGACTCTCCCGAACTTAGCCTACAATATTTGGCAAAACTTATTCAACGATTTTTACATGATTTTATTAAAAGTAAATAGACATTTTCAGTCCCCAGAAACTTGTCATCATCCAAGATTTCTATAGCACTCATCCACATGGGGTTAAAGTCTCCAGCTATCTCTTCAAAGTCTCCCCCTGTGAGCTTTGAGGAGAGCAGCAGCAGGAAGAGCATGAGGTTGCCCAACAGGAGGAAGTCACCCTTGTCTTCATCTAGTTGTAGCCACAATGTTGTTGCAGTGGTCGCACTGGGTGCAAAACTCCTTCTCTGTTTGTGTGTCAGAAGTATAGCACTACCAGCACTGAAGAGGAACGGAAACATTTTCAGGAGGTGGGTCTCTCCCACCTTAGCGAACTTGTCAGTGTCTACTGCTGGCTCTCTGGTTATGTGGATCCTGGGAGAGACTTCCACCCCGACGCAGGGCTCAGTGCTCTTCCACACAGTCCATGTTATGATTGGACTGGTGACTCCATAGTCAGAGAACTGGTACAACCTCCTGTTTTAGATACAGAATCAATTCAAAGTCATCAAAAGTATAGGCAAGATTGAGTGCTCCTTCTGGAGATCCTTTCATGCCAAGCAAAAGACAGACTTGCCACCATCTTCATCAATGTAGACTTGATTGAGAGCTCCTTAGATATCACTTGGCCCAAGAGGCAGGAGGTTGTGGCAAACCTACAGTGTG
The DNA here is from genome assembly GCF_022682495.2 of Desmodus rotundus. Taxonomy (NCBI): domain Eukaryota; kingdom Metazoa; phylum Chordata; class Mammalia; order Chiroptera; family Phyllostomidae; genus Desmodus; species Desmodus rotundus. The sequence continues at coordinate 54,345,928 of NC_071388.1, read as the reverse complement.
ATAATGGCAGCTGAATGAAGCTACAGGCCACCACAAATGACTGTTCAAGGTTGTGATGATGTGGGTCTATTAGCCAAGGGCAGAGATCTCCTTTCCCAGGCCCTTACCAAAAGGCTTTGGCCTCCTGTCTCCCCTTCCCTGCCACTTTTCCTCCCCGGCCATGGAAAATCTTTCCTAAGCCAGCTACCCCAGAAGCCACAGTTACCTGTGTGGATAGGGGAAGTACTTAGAACTAAAACCAGTTCACTGGAGACCTGGGAATGGGCTTAAGGTGAGAAAATTTTCTCTCTGGATTTTTATGTGTCACATGATTCCAACCATCACCTTGGGTCACCGAGCCCTGAGTGCTGTTGCCTTCTTTCCAGGGAGGGATTTTGCAGCTCTTTTACTGAAAGGAAGTTCTGTGAGTGTTTGTGGTGTGTGTGTGTCTGTGTGTGTCTTTCACACTTATCACACCCAAGCATTGTCCTCTGCTATCCTTTTATTTAGGTTGGGCTTGCAGGGAGATTGTGGGTAGAAGGGAAGAAAGGAAGGAAGAGTTCATTGCCTCTGAAGTGAAAGCTTCCTTTTATTTTCCTCTGTTGTCACTGAGAGCTTTGTGTCTGCAGGATGGAATACCTGGCCATGTGCTGCCTGATTATGGACCCTGGAGATGGTGGATGATCCCCAAACCACAGCCTTTTTGTCTGCAGGAAACTGCCTCCTTCAGAGAGAAGGAGGGTGTGGACATGAACTGGTGGTGAGTTTCTGAATTTTACCAATTAAAGTAAAATCTAAGAAGAAGAAGAAAACAAGAGACAATTAGGAAAAAAGTATTTTTACGTACACAGATTAGTTTCCTATTGACTGGAACCAGTGCTTTTGAACAGGTTTTTCAATGCCGCTGTTGATCTCTATCTACTATCACTGCTTTGTAGGCTGTATACCAGGATAAGGAGTAACCCTGGTGATTTGGGCTGGAGACACAGTCTGAGATAGTTGCTAAAAACAATGGCAGAAGCATGAGGTGTAAAAATCCACCTCACTTATTTCAGATAAGAATACCTGGATACCATTCTAAGTGCTATTGCTATTTCACTCATGACTGAAATAAATTTAGAGCAGGGTGAATGGCTAAAATGCTTTGGATAACAGAAAGAGATAGCAAAGTAATTACTAGATTTGATTAAATAATTTACAAAGAAGTAAATTTCCATTTAAAGAGAACAGTTTACATAAATACCTAAAGGGCCTCTTACAATGCAAAATATAATTGTGTGTCTCTCCCCTTTGAAAGATGGCAAATGCTCAACCTGTTGCTGTACCATGTTAACACTGTCTATTCTTTACTGCTGAAAAGTTAACTTAGTCCAATTATATTTACCTTCTATTAACATTTACTACCATTTTTAAGGTTATGGCTAAACATGAAATAACTCATTATTTTAATATTTCAGAATATCCATATTTAGGATTAATTTTTCTAGTTATAAACAAAAAAGATAGTTAACCAACATTTCCTATTATGAATGGCTTATAAAAATTTTACTATAACTGCATTTTCATGCTAATAATAGTCCCCATCCTACTTAAGTTACGTAACTGAACTACTGATCATATAACACTTAGAAAACTATCACATTTTGGAAACATAAACATTATTATTTGGAAAATCTGTTGATTTATCTGACCTTACTATATTATAAATTGCTTATTTAATAATATACTCATTCCCAGCAAAACTTTTTAATATAAGTTTATAAAGAAAATTACCCAGCTGTGAAATTGGAAGCAAAACTTGTGCAGCTCAAGTAAATTTTATTTTTCACTATTTTGCCAACAGTAATCTGCACTTGATTTTATAGTGCCTCCAACTAAAAAGGATTATCTAGTCAGAATATATCAGTACATAATAAATGTGCTTCATTTCTTCCAAGTTCTTTTAGCTGACAGCCAAAATGAATGTTTGTCTCAGTGCTGGCAACAGGGGTGCTTCTGCAGAGACTATTTCATGGTCCATTGAACCCTAAAGGACATTGTTTTTCAAAGCATGTTATCAGAAATGGAGAAGCAAGCAATCGGAGAGGCTATTACAGGTGGTACTGAAACTGAAACGCGCCCTAGCTTACTTGGTATTTTGAAGATATTACTATTCCAAAGATACCAGCTCTAAATGATGTATTTCTCAAAACCTTAATAATGTTATCCATCTGAGAAATAAAATATCTATATGCATGTATTTTGAAGCTTTGACAAGGTAGGCATGCAAGTGGTAAAGTCTTGAATAGCGCGTACTTACATATGTAGGATGTTTACTTCTCACTGCTTGAAACTTCCATCAGCTATCCCCTCTTCCTTAAATCTGCACCTGGCCTGGCAATCACTAGGAAGAATTACACACTCTGTAACCTTGTGTTTCTCCTCTGCGCTGTTTCTGTCATGTATTTAAGACATGGATTGATGCCCTTATTACCAAGCATTTTGTTGTTTGTTTATATACATTTCCCCTAGAAAATTGAATTAGAGCCCAAAGGTTTTCACCCTTCCAATGAATGTCAAACACAATACCAACATTAAAAGAGTTTAATTTTTAAATATAGTGAAGCTATCAAAAAAAAAAAAACAATACTAGTTACATCACAACTTTTGTAGAAGGCCATGCAACCTTTAAGTTTTATGTATTTGTAATTGACATAATTTCTTAATGTATTTTAATTAAGCTTTACCCTCATACCTTATTGAACATCTTCACAGATACACACAAGCACATACCTTCTTGTATTTACAACAAAAATAGTTCAGTTCCATCAAATCCAAACCACTTGGTGGGCAGAGGAAATCTTATTGTTCTGTTTATAAATAATTTTATTTTATCTGAAGGTTTTTCCTAATGTATATATTTAATTTGGTCACTTATAAAATCATTGTATTTTCTAATTAGAAAAAATTATGAAGATTATCCAATTCTTATATTTGGAGATCAAATAAATTGGTAATATTGAAACTCCCTGGTAAAAACTGAGGTGTCTCGATAAGATTTTTCAACATAACTAATGGTAGGTTCTATTAACAAAGATACTTATTTCTAGCTGCACCAAGCAAACCTCTAAAACTCAGAACTTTCTTACAATAATTGGTTGTTTCTTACTTTAAAAAGAAAGTCCACAGAAAAATCTGTGCATGGATTTTTATACCACCTTCATTCATAATTACCAAACTTGAAATCAACCAAGATGTCAAGATGTCCTTCACTAGGTTGATGGGTAAATAAACTGTAGTACATCAAGAAACAGGGACATTGCTTAGTACTAAAAAGCACAAAACAAAACAAAACTAACAAGGCATGAAAAGATAGGAAGGACCCTTCCATATATATTACTAGGTAAAATCAGTCAATTTGAAAAGGCGACACATACCATGTGATTTCAACTATATAACATTTTGGAAAAGACAAAACTGTTGAGACAGTTAAAAGTCCAGTACCTGCTAGGGCTTAGGGGGAAGGAGAAATTAATAGGCAGAGCACAGAGGATTTTTAGGGCAGAGAAACTGTTCTTATGATACTACAATGGTAGATACATGTTATTGCACACTTGTCTAAACACATCAACTGTACGACACCAAGAGTGAACTCTCGTATAAACTCTCGACTCTGCATACTAACATTATATCGATGTGGACTCACCAGTTTTAACACATCGACCACCCTGGCGGGGGGTGTTTGCAGTAGAGGACAGTGTGAATGTGTGGGGGCAATGCTGTATAGGGACTTTCTGTACTTTCTGCTATTTTTCTTTGAACCCAAAACTGCTCTAAAAATAAAGTACATTTAAAAGGGAAAAAGAAAGCTGAATGTGGTTTAGACACCCCTATTCTGTCTTGAAGCTAGCATGTGGAGCAATGCAGAACACACCGTCTACTCCTGTCACGGAGCCACTTCAACTCCGAGCATGCTCCCCACTCTCTGGCCTCCATGCCTTTACCCAGGCTGCTCTCACTCCACGGATGCTCTTTCCTACACTGCTCTTCACTGACTATCTGCAAGTGGTCTGAGAGACAGAGGTCAAGCAGAATCAGAATCTTCTTAGACCTGCATGTTTCTGAAACAAAGAGAATTTAAGACAACATCAGTGAGGTGTAACCAGAAAATTAACTTTTCTTTATTTAGAAAATCTGGGAATCTTCATATGCTTACCTGCTCCTTATCCAGAGGTGTCCGTCTTTCCAAGATTTCTATACGTGTTGAAATGAGTCATCCCCATTCAAAGAAAACAAATCAGCCCAATCCAGAGGAAGTTCACCCCTACTACAAAAACTATAGTCTTAAGGGTCATAAATACACCGGGCCATCCTAATGTTACCACACAGGGGTCCTTGCCCTCATCGGCTCTGCCTCAGGCCAGCCAACAGTGTGTGGGTTCTTGACTTCAAGCTGGGAAGATTTCACAACATGAGTAAAGGTGATTTTCAAGGTACCTACTGGAGCAGGTACCTTAAAGCTGGAGCAGTGGAACAAGGAAGGGCTCAGCATATAAGAAGCAACAGGAGAGTGGAGACAGGGCTGCTTTAGCTCACTGGGACTTGGAGACAGGTTCGGGGGTTAGCCTGGGATCAGTGGCTGCTGCCCATTTCTCCCCTGGTTGTAAGACTGGTGAGGTCATTAGAGTTTAGGAGATGCAGGCCTATGGGGGGAGAAGTGAGGGAAGAAGAGGGCAAAGGGAATGAGGCAGACTGCTCCCCAGAGGGAGAGCATGGGATGGGTTCTTTGTTTTGAGGATTTTTACCTCTTTCTTGCAGGAATCTTAAGAAGGAATCTAGAGGGAATCTTAAGAGAGGTCTCAGGTGAGGTTTTCAGTAGAATGTTCATTAGCTTTCCAGGTGCGACCTTTCAGAGTTAAGGTCTCTTCTGATGGTCAGTGCCAGGGCAGGGGGTTGTTAGTCATTGCAACTGGTGCTGGCATGACTCAGCTGGTTTTGCTGCTTTTCTGGGCCTGGAGCTGTAATACTCCTAATGTCTGGATGTTACCTCCAGGAAGGTGACCTTCCCTATCTGGCTGTAAATTGCTTCGCCAGTTTGTTCAGCTCTCTCTTTTCCCCATTCTACCTGTCAAGGAATTTTCCTAGCTTCTTACTATCTTTTATTACTAACACCTGGCACTTAAAGAAATCAAACAGCATAGAAGAGATGGGCAAATGTGAATTAGCAAAGCTAGCGAAATTGAGTCTGTTGAAAGAAAAAGTTTGAATGTATCTATTTATAACAAGACATGGAAAGTATAAGAAAACATAAGAAGACATATGGAGATAGAGCCAAGAGATATAGCCTCTGTTTCAGGAGGAGGTAAAATTAGTGGAGGAGAGGAACTAAAAAAGAAGAAAATATAATCGCCAGAATAAAAGAGCTCACCAATGGTCAAGCAAGATTTTAAAATAAGACCAATATTTAGAAATCTCTTGCTAAATTTTTATAATTATGAGTTTAAAATGCTGACAGAGATAAGAAAGAAATAAAAACCAATGCTCATCATATTTTTGATATGCAGCATATATTTCAGATGATAATAATGTGTTTAAGTGGTAAGAATTCATTCTATTCCTGGAAAAACTGTCAATCAAATTTTAAGGCAAAATAAAATCAGCCTGTCCACAAACTCAAAATATCTTGCTCTAAAATGAAGAAAAAACAATATCTCAGAATAAATAAAAATAGAAGTTGAGATTTTTTTTAGTCAGCTAAGTATAGGTCAGAACATAAAATATTAGAAAAAATCACAGGATACTTTATGTAGAAGATCATCTGCTGAGTGGTGGATATTACGTAGCATAGAATAACACTTTTATCTTTCTGTGGTTAATACCATTGCATGAACGTTAAAGATTTTATAGAAACTTAATGTTTTAAATGTCTTTATATTTCCCAATTTTTAGAATTATCAATAAAACATAGAAGACCACCACATTTAAAGAATAGTGTGTGTCGTATACACCTAACTGCACAAATAAAACTATGACAAATATAAGTTAGAGGGTAGAGATTGGCAAGAGAGTTTGAGAAGAGAGGAAAATAACTAGTAGTCTCATAGTCAGTCATCCTGAAAACAGAAAATGCTACATCTAATTAACAAATAACCAATCTTGTTTAAAATACATAGATTAATATCAGGTTATATACATATATAAAATATATTGTGTAAATATATTTTATAAATGTGCAATATAAATTACTAAATATCTACAACATATTATAAGTTAAAGAGACATTAGTAAAAAAATATAAAAAGTTCTTGCTAAAACTGAGAAGATACTAGAAAAAAAGACAGAAGAGAATGAAGCTAATTATAGCAAAGAGCCAAGAGGTCCTATTTAAAACAAATATATCTATAAACAGAAATATGAGTACATGAATATAAATTAATAATGCAATCATTTGAAGAGCTAAATAAGAACTGGTTCATAATGTTGCCTCAAGATAGTGGAGCTTGGAAGGGGTATAGTGAGGAAATAAAGCTTCAGGTGCACTAACTACAATTTGTACCCTCATGTACTCGTTGTTAAGTAGTATTCACAGATTATGCTGATAATAACTGAAACTAATAATAGTAGTAAAAACATGTTAGTTCATTCAGTTTTCAAAAATTGTATGTGAAAAATCTGTTTTTTATAAAGCTTGTCCTAATTTAAATAATCAAAACTTTTCAAAATTGTTATTAAAGTAAAACAAATCTGTTAGAGGCTTACATTTTATTTGACTTCTATACATGTAGAAGAGGAATACGCTTAAGCATTTACATTAATCTAATCAAAAATAAGTCTTTATAGCTTTCAAAAAAGAGTGATGTTGATTTAAATACAATTTTCAACCATAATTTTATGTTACGAAATGTTAAAGATAACATTCACAGGGACTGAAATAGTCTCTGAGTCTAGGAATTCTACAGGACAGGATGCCTCATTGAAAATAGTATTTTCAACAACAGTTTTGAGGTAGAAGAGTATTTACCTAATACAGCTATATGGAAAAAAATGAATAATTTTCTAATTTTTATTTTGTTGACCGTCACTGAGAAGGTTCACAAGCTACCATTGAAAGTGATAAAACTTATAATATGGAAGAAAAAAATGACTGAATGAGAATATTAACAAGTGGATATAAAGTTTGTGGTGATTTTCCTCTACATGTGGAATAAACTATTTTCCATGGACAGAAACTCTATAAATTGTATGTAAATTGTAAGTTGTGTAATTCTCATAAGCATCATTCAAGGGAAAATATATAGCTAAACTTCTTTTATTAAGTAAAAAAGTTTCAATCCTTGAGAAAAATAAATAAGTCAATCATTTTAAAAGAACTATGATTTAGCAATTCCCTCACTATTGTTCTAATTTATAATTACAAACAATAACCTATATTTAACAATGCATTTTAAAATTGAGTTCTCAACAAGATTTAGAAAACCAAAATACTTTTGACTTTTTTGCATAAATTGAGATAAAAGAGCCAGAAATACTTAGCCATTATGTTCTTCTTAAAACCATACTTTGCAATTAAAAAGGTACATATTTTTACAATATTTCCTGGTAAAAGTTACTAAATCCCCAGGTTTTATTTTTCTATTATTTTTAGGCATACAGCTTTTCTATAGTAAACTAATTCTAGAACAGTGCCAGATTTCCAATGTAAAATTTGAAATGTGTATTTTTTCTTTAAAGTAAGCACTAGCCAAGCTTATAATGTACTTTGTAAATGATAATGACTGACAGGTTAGTGAAGCATGAAGAAAAACTAATAACCAATAAAGTGAGAAAATAAAGAAGCCAGGAAATCAAAGAGAGAAGAAAAAAAAAAACAGCAACAAATCTATAGCAAGCACACTTTTATTCCTGCTTCTATTCTCTCCAATTATTTTTGTTAATATATATCCCACATGGTAAATGCCTTATTTGTGCTCTGAGTAGGGTCCTGAGGAGGTGTTGCTCTGGTTTTACTGAAGTTCGTTTAAAGGAGTGGAGTCAGGCCAGTGTGACCAATTTTTTGCAGTATGGTTACTGTGACCATTCTTCTGGGTTTGCTGGGAAAAGTCACAGTTTAACATCTGTTGATCCTGTGCGATTATTAATAGTTCCCTCTCACTCCAAACAGCATCATGATTTGGATGTTATGTAATCACCCCATATATAAAGAGTAACTAAGAAAAGCTTAATATTCACATCAGAAAGAATTGTGATCATACCCACTATATTGTAAGGGGGAAAGATTAAAAAAAAACTGGCTTAAGAAATTTAAAAACACTTGGCTGACAAAATTGAACATTTTTCAGATATTTTGTCTTCAAATGTGACTACAATGAGGGCCTTAATAAATGCCCTCAGGTCTTTATCTCTGTCTCTCTCTCTCTGTCTCTCTCTCTCTCACACTCTCTCGCAGCTCTGCTTTCCTGAGGAGTTTGCATTATTCTCAAGCAGTCCCTTGAACTGAGGTGACAAGGTGTTTGTCAAGAACTACACAATTATATCATTATTGCTCCCAAGTTCAGCATACAAGAAATATATATACAGACACTGGCAGAAATAATGCCTGTGTGAGTGTGGTTGGTAGGGTAATAATATGGGTGTAATAATTTATAGTTTTAATTTGAACATTTCACTTAATATGTCATATGGCATGTTTAAGTATGATATTTTTATGTTACAGAATTGCATGCTTATGATTTTGTAATAAAACACTTTGTAATAAAAAAGGGGAGTTATTTGTGCTAAACAATGTATATTTAAAAAAAACTGTTTCTTCTCCTTGGACTTACCCCTCTTTGGCTTAAATTTGGCCGCAACCCCATCCTTGAATGAATCATTGTGGTTGGGACAGTGGAGTATTGACATGAGCCCCAATGGAGTGCCTGTCACTGGAGCTGGTAGTGAGGTCGACCTCATACAAACGACAAGGACGGAGAATGAAGGAGCGGTGTTATACCTAAGGAAAATGAAGATTTCAGCACCGGCATAGGGAATGGATGTCAGGCCTTCAAACAACAAATGTTTATTTAAAACAGATACACGCATCTGGATGAAACATAAAACTTCAAAGTTCATTCAAAACCCAAGGCAAACTTACAGACAATTCATTCCAAACTTCTCACAATATTTTTACCTTTGAAATGACTCAGTTACCATAATGCTGCCTTCCTTGGGACTTCCTCTCCAAACCTCCTGCTACCAAGTAATATACTCAGTTACTCCATGATTCTCAGAATATAGCCCCAGTTCAATAAGTACTATTTAATAAGTTAATAAATATATAGGAACCCTAGTCAGGGAACTACCTTTGGCAACATCATTAACCAAGGATTATAAGAGGAGTCATTGCCTTAGAAAGAGGAGTAGGTAGAGAGATAACTATATCAATATAGATATTAATAATTATACATAGATACCTATTGGTTATTCATTGTTTATGTATTTACATATTTACAAGTTGTGTCACAATGTTTGGAAAGATATATACTAAACATTGGGGAGGACTCTGCAAGTAAGATAGAACTATTTTAATTGCAAAATAAAAAATTAATTGAAGGAATGATTCCTCTATTTTTATATATATATACATGTGTTTAATATTTTGGTGAGAGGATTATATTTATAAAATTTCTAATGGAAATTTTCAAATATATAGAAAATTAGAGATAATAGTATAGTTAATTCCAATGTATCCATTACCCATTTACAACAATTTTTAACATTTTGTGTGAATAATAAAAGCAGGAAAATTTTTATATATGCTATATGAGGTGTGACCAGAAGGTATCCAACCATGTACTATGAAAAATAGATACATTTTTTGAAGAAGGTACAAGATACAAAAAACATTGTATATAGAACAATGACACCTCAGTTCCTTTAAATTAGGAACCTCATACAGTTCTCCCAATCACCATCAGCTGCCCCATAGTATTTTCCTGAATCTCAACAACATTCTGAAATCTCCTCACTTTCAAAGGTGATTTTAGTTTTGGGAAAAGCCTGAAGTTTCAGGGTTTTCAAATTGGGGTTGTAGGGGGTATGAGTAACCTGGGTGATTTGATGTTTCCCTAAGAAACTACAGAAGATGTGATGCATGAGTGGGTGTGTTGTTGTGATGAAGCTGCCAATCAACAGTTGTCCGTGGCTGCAGCCTTTGGAATCATCAGAATAGTTTCCACAGAGGAATGTTCAAGCCTCATGCAAAATTTGATTCGTTGCTGTACTCATTCAGTCATTTTGAATGTGACAAGGACACAGTACACATGCTCACTCAATGGCATCTACCACCCCCACTGACTAGTTCAGTGAAGCCATCATTGTTCACGCATGTGCATTCCAGTCCACTATCATTGACTGCCAGGTTATATTGACACCATGCAAATTGTTCTCATTATATCAGCAATGGCTGGACTTTTTCTGGAAAGACCTCACTCAATTTCAAAAGATTCTATTGTCCTTATAGTAAAAACATAATTTGAAATTTGTATATGGACATAAAACCCAAAAGCTGGCATGCTTAATGTGTTCCTTTTCCTGTCTTGGAAAAATGGCTTAACTACTTTGCCTAGGAAAAAATAAGAATTGTGAATAAACTCTCTCTAGCAAGTCTACTAAATGCTGAACAATATTTATCTTTTCCGTAGGGCTTTAGCACTCATGTGTGTTACTTTAAGAGAGGGTTTTTTTTTTTTTTTTTTTTACTGTTGATATCAGGAACTCCAGGTTCCAAAGTTTTCTTATTGGAAAAAAATGCACATCACTTGATTATAATGTATGTTGTAAAATGCAAAGACAATGGTGATACTCACTCCTTTAGGAGTTTCCTTAGGCCACAATGGATAAATCTCTAAAATTAAGAAAGAAAGTAGTGTTTAATTTTACCTTGCAATGTTTGTTTGTTTGTTTGGTTTTTAGCCATTTAGTAATTTATGTGGGCTGGAGGAATGTCCTGCAGGATGCAATATGTATTCAAAATAGACTCAATTAAACATGTTGTAAATACATGGCAATGACTTATACAGAACTGGGGTCCATCGTCCAGGTATCAGACGTGAAAATGAGAATGGCTTCACTCAGTCCTGTCCATCAGTGATCCTCTAGCACAGAATTTTGCTTCCCATCTTAATCACCCTAAATACTGCTGGTTAGGTTTTAATAAGATTAGGGGCATAAAAGAAAATATGCACAAAATGTTTTTTTCTATGTATGTGTGTGCATAGTATGTGAACTATATATGAAGAATATTTTCTTCTAGAAAAGTGAAGTAGATTGAAGTATGTAGCTAGAGGCAGAAATTATAACCTTCATTTTCATTCATTGAAATCATCCGGGTTTTAGGCCTTTTATTGGGTCCATGTCTTCCATTTCCATCATAAATCTCTACCATATTTTTAGACTGTATATTTTATTAAAAAATGACAGCAGCCTAAATAAAATTAAGAATCATAAATAATTAACCAAAATGTCACCCCAAGCAAATGAATAAAAAGGGTGTTCCTATGCCTGGGAATGACAAGAGCCTGGGGTTTTTCTGGGTGAGACATAAAAATGCCCTCACCTGAAGTTCTAGCTGTACATATTAAAGATATAATATTTCATATATAGGCTTCAGTTCCACAGTATTTCAATTTCACAGTGACAGAGCTTTGCTTATTCAGATAATAAAAAAATACTTACTGGTACATTTAATAGCAGCCCTGGAAGTTTATGATTTTTCTATGGAAACTATTTGTTTTACCTTTCTGACAACCACCTGGCGTTCAGTTGAATCTGAATAAAAAGCTCTTAGTAAATTACTACATTTATTTGTAACTTATAATTCCAATTGCATTGAAAACACATTTGTGTGAATGATAGTTTTCTCAGCAGAAAATCTGCATTTAAAATTAATTATCATGATTCATTATAATTTGCATAACATTTGATGGGAAAACATTGTCTTGGAAATTATTTAAGGATTATAGTCTGCAGAAAATGATCTAAAATCACATTAGCTTATGGGTCATGTAAACATTCATCAACCTTTGCCAAATATGAGACAAGCAGATTTTTTTTTCAGGGGAGCAGGGATAATAAATAGTCATTGTTCCTTTAACATAGTGACTCTTCAGTTCAGAAAGATGTCTTCTGCATCAAATGTACCATCTATTATTACATCTATTTATCATAAGAACTATAAGATTTTTGAGAAAAAAATTATTTTTTGAATTGCAAAAAGCTATTCTGAGTATGAACAATGTGCCTAGTTTACATTGGAAAACTTTGACTTGAGTAAAAATTCTATTAATTATACTAAACAAAACACTGTATTTTCTATTCCAGTTTCTTTCTCTCACCTGCCCTCTGACTTCTCACACTCATCTACCAACCCCATGATCCCCACAGGGACAAGGTATTTTCTCTTGGCAAAGGAGAGAAAACAAACTCCATGAAGGAGATTACCCCTGAACAGAATCTAGACAATAAAAGATATTGGAACTTCTAAAAATTTTATATAAATATTCTTACCCACACCTCTCCACAATTCACCCATAATGAATTACTGGTACAATTATGATAAACTAAACATGTCTTTTTAACTAATTACTCCATCTGTACTCATTCATCGATTAATTTACTTACTCACTTTATATTAACTATACATGTTTGTGCAAAGGGAATGGAAAGGTGTACTATGTAATTAGCACAAGCAATTGGTTATAATAAAAAATAAAATCATGCTTTTTATGCAGAAGTGCATTAAAGGCTATGAGAGTATAAAAGGAAAAGTCAGTAGGAGAATTAGACCATCTGCCCAGTGCAGAGACATTTGAACAATTGTGATTAGAGAGTAAATAAAGAGTGAGGTAGAAAAGAGGCACAGGGAAGCATATAACCACAGCTGAAATGAAAAACAAGACATATTTGAGAAAACGTAAGAAAATAAAGCGATAAGAGATTTGAGAAAGCAGGAGAAATCGTGGCTGACTTTGGATGCCACACTAGAGTAGACTCAGTCAGGAGCTGCCTGTGGCCCTCACTCACGTCCCAGTTCATTGGAGAAGGTCAATGACACTGCGTTGACTGTGGCCCGTGGAAGGTCTATGGACCAGGACACAAAAGTCCTGGGAAAGAACTTTGTGTATTGTTTTGTTTGTTTAATTTTATTTTTATAGTTTTAATTTAGATTTAGATATTTCTTTTGTAGTTAATACACTAGGACAATTTCTAGACCAGTTGAGACAAATAAGTCAGGGAATGGGTGAGGGGAAATGTGGAAGAGAACTTCAGTCCAGTAAGTGACATCACACAAGGTGACTGAGACAGCTGCATGGTTAAGAAAGTGAGTGGCCAAAGATGAACAATTTTCTACCTGCCTCCTGTACTGAACAGGTGGCAGAGAAGGCTTTGAGTGACCAAGAGAAAAACATTAATCTTAATTAATAAGTAGCAAGTGTTTACATATATCTGTAAGAATAATAATTCAAATATTGGAAATAGTCAAAAGCGATTACTGAGTGCTAGTTTCCTACAGCCATGAACTTGACTTTTTATTGACCAGACAGTATCCATTTCCATAAAGGAAGGGCAAAAGTCAAATCATAGGTGTTTGCCCAGTGATGATGCAAATCATTTCTTTGTAGAGCAACACGTTAAATACCAAACAAACATTATGGTTTATGGCTGGTTCCCTTAGATATTAACCACTTTAAAAATACTCTAATCTAGCAATTATAGTTTAATTTGTTCATAAATTGCCTATGTAAAACCAGTTTCTAAAATTATCTTTGAATCATTTCAAATATCTTACTGGTGGCCTAATTAATAAACCAAATACAATTTTTGATGAGGCTTCATTTTATATTTGCATGAAAGTCACAATTTTACTGTTTTTTGAAAAATATACTTCAGCATATTTTTATAATGGAGAAGACATTAGGCTGTCATTATTTTCTATTAGTGTCATCAGAAACTCTTTAGTTTTATATTCTCCTTTATAAGCAAATTCTGATATTCGTGTGATGCCCACATTAATGAGAGAACTGGTTCTGCTGCTGCGTGTGATATTTTCTACTGAGGAATTGAAGTCACCTGGCTTGGGGTCCCATTCCCAGTTCTTCCATGAGTTATGATCAGGGCATGGGAAACAACCAAACTTCTCCGATTTTCCCATCCCATTGGGAAAATAAAGGTACTGTGACCTGTTGCACAGTGCTGTCATAGGAATTAAAAAAACTTTCATTTTGAGTGTCTTGCTCTTCTGACACATTACAGGAACACATCACATTCTAATATTCCTGTTTGTGTTGAAGGTAATGCCTGCCTTTGACTTTTCATACAAGAATTCATGTTTAGTTTCCTCTGTTGCATTTACTTAATGCATCTGTATTTCAAACATTGTCTTTTATTGTGGTTTTGCAGGTTTTGGGGGTTTTTTTGGTAAATCTTTTGTTTTTCACCTAGCTATTTCTATTATTTTTGCTTGTTTTTCAATTCTAGGGTTTATAGAGTGATTTTTTCCTTTCTGAGCAGCATGTTGCAGAGGAGTCACCTGGCATGCTAGGTTCAGCCCTGCCTTCTCTCCCTCCTGGGAGCCCAGTGCAGGGAGCAAGAATTTTCTTGATGATCCTTTGGAGACGGACACTCTGCACCCTTTCCTCCTGGGGTGGGAGAGTGTGTATCTGTGTCCAGGTTGGTAAATCAGCTTAATTCTGGATCCAGTAACAGACCTGTTCTGCTTCACACCCAGCGACAACTCCTTGTTCATCACTCACAAAGGTGATTTTTCAGTCTCCACCGCCATTGCCACTTCCTTATGTTATTTCTCAATTTGCCACGACGTGCTGGGAACCAGGGTGCTTTATTGGGGGACCTAAGGTACCTAATACCTATCTGAATGTCTTCTTTTTCCTTTAAGACATTCTCTTTGCCTTTCCCTGGTCTCCTGACACTTTCTGTCCTGTGCTGTACCAGAAATAGTCCACGGCTGTCTAAGGCAATGATCTGTCCTGGGGTTTTTCCAATTCTAACGTAACTCAGGTATTCCTTTATTGGCTTTTGTTACATAATTTTATCTAGAAAATGAAGACCTTAAAACAGGTGGGTCAGGGTTTATTATTGCTAATATATATATATATATATATATATATACATATATATGTTACAATGATTAAGCATTGTTACATAAAATTCACAATAAAAGCTCTATTTATAGAAGAGAAAAATAATTGAGTCACCAAGTGTTTAAGTGATTTGGCCAAATTAACACAGCCAGAGAATCCTGCAGGATCAGAGCAGGAATTCAAGCACTTGACTGCAGGAACTTTTAAATTTTTCTTAACAGTGTCTATTAAGAGAAAGCAGAAGCAAAGAGAGGCTAGGAGCTTGCCCTCAGTTCAGAAGACATGTTTATCTGAGCTCCAATGTTTACTAATTATTTAATTTTGGGAAAATTTCTACATCTTTGTGTCTCAAGTTTTTCATGTTAAGTGAAAATATTAAACTTGCCCTGCATTTTTTCCAGACTTACTGGGAAGGTAAAATAAAATAAATGAGAATAAAAAAATCTTATTTACTGCATTTGTTACAGCATGCTGTCCCAGAAGGTTAATACGGTGTGAGCATTCATGTGGAAGCTCTGTGCAACTGTTAAATGTTAAATAACTAAATGTAGTCGTGTTGTTTGTAAACATAAACCCCAGCAGAGCTGAGCCCATCCTACTCCAAGACCAGAGAGCCTGCTCTGGTGTAACACATGTCCAGCAGCTGGCTGAGGACTATTTTATGGGGCACAGCCATCAGGATTGGGAGGGAAAGGTGGAATTCTAATGCATCGATTGTTACTACACTTGTTTGACCATCGTGATCTGGAAGATAAGGCTGAATAAACGTAAATCACATGACTGCAGAAATGTGAAAGCTAGAAGCTGAAGCTGCATCATATTGTAGAAGAGGGAATGGAATATCAACACCCTATAATTTGTGACTAGATGGATGAATCTGATTTTAAGGACACAAAAACAAAATATGTGCCCCAGATATGAGACAGAAAGTGCTGACAGTTTTTAGGTAAAAAGTAAAAATAATTGAAACCTGTTATGTTTAAAAGCTACATAGCTTTCTGAACATTTCTCCTAAACTGCTGTGTTTTTTTCTATAGACAATTTGCAGAAATCCTTAGAGTTCAGAAACAGACGTAAAAAATTATCTTCTGGAAATAAATGCCCCATTTGTATTCAAACCACTGATGTTAGTAATGTGCAAAGTAAGTGAATCATACCAGCTAGTGGGTGTTGGAAAACAATTTAGACATAAGTATTACAGTACAGGGAATAAATGCTAGTTTTAAAAACACAGGAAGTTGTATAAGTCTAGCAATTAATTTTGTAGTGTTTCATGCTGGAATACTTTATTAAAATACAAAATTGAGTAAAATCAGGAGACATTTCCTATACTTTAAGAATGCATATCAAATGCAATTATATAGGTAACTGTACTTTTTAGATGAAATGCATTTCAAACTAATTTAAAGTTTTTGTATTGAGGTAACATTAAAATTGAGAAATAGAAATATAAGGCTAATCAACTGAAAATTGTATATTTTGCTACCAGCAAGTGAGAAAACATTGGTTAAAAGTATGGACTCTGAATCAATAGACTTGGATATGAGAAAAGAGAACCCTAGTGCACTATTGGTGGGAATGCAAACTGGTGCAACCACTATGGAAAACAGTATGGAGTTCCCCCAGAAAACTAAACATGCAACTAACTGCCTTTTGACCCGGCATTTCAACTGGTAGGATTATATCCTAAGAACCCTGAAACACCAATCCAAAAGAACCTATGCACCCCATTCTTCATAGCAGTACAATTTACAATAGCCGAGTGCTGGAAGCCACCTAAGTGCCCAACAGTAGATGAATGGATCAAAAAACGGTGGTACATTTACACAATGGAATTCTACATAGCAGAAAGAAAGGAGCTCCTATCTTTTGCGACAGTATGGATGGAACCAGAGAGCATCGCATTATGCTAAGTGAAATAAGCCGGGCAGTGAAAGACAAATACCATATGATCTCACCTTTAAGTGGAACCTAATCAACAAAACAAACTAGCAAGCAAAATATAACCAAAGACATTGAAATTGACAACAGACTGACAGTGACCAGAGGGGAGAGGGGAGTGGGATAATGGGGGAAAAGGGTGAAGGGTTTACAGGAACAACTATAAAGGACACATGGACAATGACAATAGGGGACGGAAAGAGGGGAAGGAGGTGGGGAGGACTGGGGTGGTGAGGAGGGGTGGGGGGAAAAGGCAGAAAACTCGACTTGAACAACAACAATTTAAAAAATAAATAAATCTTTGTCTGCCATTCATTCCCAGAGATGGACTCCAGTGTAAATTAATAAAATCACCCATGTCTGTTTCCCTATCTGTTATATGAATGTCAATTAATAAGAATTAGAGTCTGGAAGACTAAATGAGATAATGCATGGGGAACAAATACTATGTTATCTGGTTCATTATAAAACTCACTAGATATTGCATATTCTTTCAGCTGTTTTGAATGTTATTGTGGCATAACTTTGATATTTCTTTTTTTTGATATTTGATTTTTACAGAGAATATCTGGTACCTCTCTATAAATAGAAAGAAAAATAAAAATTTACTGGTAATAAATCTATTAAAACTAAAGAATCTGAATAGTCTGACTTCTCTGGCATGCACAGAAGATGATTCATAGGCACATATTTTCATGAGAGATATTCATTTTATGCAAATGAAACTGGCATTGTCTAGAGTCTACTACATGCCACGGACCTTCTTTGGTGCTTGTTTTCAGTAATACTGTGAGATTGATATTATTGTTCCCATTTTATAGAAAGAGATGGTGAGTAATAGTTTAATGAAGTGGGTCTCCTAGTCTTTGCAGAGGCAGGGTAACTGGTAGTGGATGAGAAAATAAATTCTGAGGTCATACCACATGGACTCACATCAGGTGCAATATTATTAAAGGTTATAACATATTAAGAGTGCCTCTGGTATAGTAAACACTCAGTGAACAATAGCTAGTATTATTACCATACTGTACTATTATGCTTATAAATGATATTGTTGAGAGGAGAATTAGATTCATAGCTTTACCTAAAACAGCATTCCAGTAGCTGCCTGATCAATGCCATTTGGTGGTCAAAGAATCTTCCAGCTGTGGTTCACGTCCACCAGGTACTGGTCAGTGTCCTATTTGATCTGACCAGACAGGTTGTGAATAGTTCTGAGCATCACATATCCTCCTAGCCATTTGCCATCTAGCAGTGTAGTCAATACTGATGTGCCCTGGGGGACGTAGGAGGGGGACAGAATGGGTAGAAACTTCTTTACTGCTCCTCTCCTATGCAGCCACATGTGCTCTAGTAATAAGGCAGACATGATGTATCACATATATGGACAGGAAGGTCAACACAGATGAGACTATGCATGAAAAAAACGAGTTTACAAAAACAGATTTTAAGAATTTTTAAAAAGCCTTGCTATAGAATTATATTAACAAGTTAAACAAAGACTTGGATGAGTAATTCTCTTTTTCTCTATTTGTAAAGTAGATATTTCTACAGGCCACCAAGATCATAGTAGCTATTTTCATGTATTTGACAAAAAGCAAAACAAAACAAAAAAACAAATGAAAGTATTCACACTGATGTAAAGCCTTTGCTGAGAAAGTCAAGCAAATTTATATAAAAATATAGGTACTTTGTGTGTGTCTGCATATATATTTAGTACATATTTGTTTCCAATTCTCCCCTTAATGAAGTTATAATGTCACAAGGAATCTACTTTTATAGATGTGATTTCAGTTCCGACTTGGGTTGAAGAGTAGCCATGGAACAACAGAGGAATCCTCACTAGCTGAGTAAAGCCCTTTGATACAAGTCTAATTAATTGGAATGGAGAAAAATTTATCTAAATGCGGTTAAATGTATGGTGCAATTTCCCAACAATCTTTAATATAAAATTCCCCAAATGCTTGCTAAGCAAGTGAATAATATTTCATATATTTAATTGCATGGTTCTAAGAGAATTTCATATTAATTGATCCCTAAGTCAAGAAAATAATTGGTACATAAACAGGGGTATATAAAAATATTTTCATTTCTTGTATTTTAACATTATTTCTTAGGATTCTTGTAATCTAAAGTCTTCTTAAACCAATCTTTCAAATTCAAAACTTATAAGAATTTTTTAAGTTGTTAAGCAATTCTAGAGCCATACTCTTTAAAAAGTAGAATGAACAAAAGAATCTCCATATTTCACAATAGTACATATTTGCATATATATTAATATACACACATACACATACAAGCAATAAAGCACATATAATTTTATTTTGTTTCTTACTGAAATTATATACTATTATGAAACATTAGAAATAAAAATAGTAAAAAGGCAAACTCTTGATGGCAGTACGTACTTCTCACAAAAATGTATTAATATATGTAGGTGAATTTCATTAGCTGGATGTTCATGTTTCATTTGCTGATTGATACCTCATAGGAATTATGATTTTCATTTTCATAATTTTTTTTAAAGTTTAGAAAATGCTACACAACCAGACAAGATAAAGTGTTGAAATATTTGTTACTCTGAAAATTTCTATGATTTTGCAAATCATAGAACTGCAAATTAGAATTGCTGATTGGATCTCTTTGGTAGCCAAGTAATTTGTTTGTAAATAACATTCTTAAAAGAATATTCATGAGATCAAAGTACCAATTTAAACTCTGGGAGAATAATCATGCTGTATTTTTGTTATAAATAGATTATAGACTATTTTTAATTCCATTAATTATTATCATCACCATATTAATTCAGACACTTACATGAGCTATCCATCCAAAAACTTTTGGTCCAAGACAAAATGAAGCCCTGGCTGGTGTGGCTCAGTGGATTGAGTGCTGACCTGTGGAACAAAGGTCACTGGTCCGAATCCCAGTCAGGGCACATGCCTGGGTTGCAGTCCAGGTCCCCAGTGCTGGGTGTGTGAGAGGCAACCACACGTTGATGTTTCTCTCCCTCTCTTTCTCCCTCCCTTCCCCTCTCTCTGAAAATAAATAAATAAAATCTTAAAGAAAAGATAAAAGGAAAAAAAGTAATGTTTCAACCTGAGACAGTCTTTTAATATACTTTTAAATAGACCGTCATCATTCAATATCCTTGGAGAATATGTGATGTACTGTTTCTGTCGGGGGGCTTTAAAGCAGCCACCCCCCACCGGTTCCACCACGGACGAAGAAAAAGACTACCAAGACATGATCTGCTTGGGGAGGAAAGGTGGCTGTTTCTCTCAAGGGGAGAAGGGCCCTGAGCCTCTCTCTCCAGGGGCTTTTATTAGGTTCATTCGCAGAGGAATACAGATAAAGCTCATCAATCATTGTCAGCCAGTAAGGGTTAAACAATACAAGATTTACAGAGAACTCTGAGGGCTTATTCTGAGTTACAGCCAATTAGTTAAAGGGCCATAAAACTTTAGGCGCCAGACTCATCTCTGGTCTGAACCCTTATCTCTTAAACTGAGGGTACAAATTAAGTAGGTTTCACAGGAATGTATGTATTTTTCTTAGGCCTGATTCCCCAGGGAATCCGCCCCTCCCAGCACAGGACTGTACTGCCCTCTGTTATTGCTTCAGGCTTAAGTCAGGCAAGGGAAGTAAGGCAGCCAAGAGATTAGGAGACTTCTTGCAGACAGAATGAGGACTCAGGCTATTTCAAAGCTGAGGGGCGAGGGTCCATCACCCCCTTTTTCCACAGCCCCCCGAGTCCTTCCCTGCGGGTCTCTTCCATGACCAGAGCCTGTCTTAGGTTGATCCTCCCTTGAGGATTCTTACCCGTCATTGGCTAACTGGCCAAGCTCAGGGCCAAGCAGGGTGAAGTGGGCAGAGGTGGTACACCTGCCAGGGAGACAAGCTTTGTCTCCTTAGCGGCTTATGGTCCCAACTCTGACTCAGCCTTAACCATGGGGGGTTACAGCCTCTGAAACCAGGCAGGGCAGTTCCCAACACTGTTTCTGTTCTGATTTTGTTAAAGCATTAGAGTGTCTGCATCAGTCTGTTTAGGTAAGATGGGATATTACTTAAAGTTCTGAACACTCTGGTTAGTAGAACTACAAATAAAAACCTTTATCTTCTCTCTTCTTTCCCTTTTACTCTTTTTTATTTCTCTTTTTGAAACATATCGACTGAGACAAAAGCTCTGCCTTGGTGGAGCATATTCATAACTAAATTATATAGTAAATTAAAAGGTGATAAATGCTTTGAGAGAAAAAAATAGTGGTCAGGGTATAGGAAATTAATAGATTGGGGATGAGGATGGGTTTGACATTGAAATAATGTGACAAGGCTAGTGTTTTGAACATAGTCATATAATCCAATAAGGTTTAAAACAATCACGTGGTTTGTGATTCATAAATAATGTGAAGATAGAGAAGGGTGGAAGAAGAAGCCTGAGGAGCTAGTGCAGAAATCCAGGTGAGAGATGTGGTGGCTCGGCCTTCGTAGTAGTTGTGGAAGTCCTGAAAGGGAAAGCCTAAATCAGCTTGAGCAGTCTGGTAATGTAACTCTGGACTCTAGGGCAGTGCTGCCTAGGACTCAGAGAGAAATGCAGAACAGAATAGAAACAGAGGCATGGATACACGGAACAGGCTGACATCTGTCAGAGGGGAGTAGGGAGGCAGGACTGGAAGTGGGAAAGTGAGGGATTAGCCAAAGAACATAAATGCATAACCTATAGATGCAGACAACAGCATGGTGATGGCCAGAGGGAAAGGGGGAAGAGGGTGCGGGAGCTGGGTAAAGAGAGAGAAAATCAGGACATCTGTAATAGTGTCAACTATAAAAATAAAGTTAAAAAATAAAAAAAGAAATGAGAAATGTGTTATTATTTTGCCATTGAAGCTAACACCCCTCTGGTTGCCACCCTGCCCTTCCATCCCGAGCTGCCTTGCACACCGTACGTGACTCAGTGAAGGCACCAGTATCAATCATAGATATTAAATACCATTAATACAAGTCCTTCTGTTTAATTTCCACTTTAAATTTATGATAAAATAATGCAATCATACCAAAGAATGTATGGAAGACATATACACAAATCTCATTTTAAGAATATATATAATACAGATGAAGTATTAAAGAATTGTACACCTGAAACCTATATAATTTTATTAGCCAATGCCACCTCAATAAATTCAATTTAAAAAGAATATACATATATATTTTTCTCCCACATCACACCTCCTTCTTTCTCAACATATATACCCATTTTCTTGCTTTTGGGAGGTGTCATTTTATAATTTATGTAAATATAAATAACCACACATTGTCTACCTTTTTAGCATTTTTAAGTTTAAGTAGAATGAGTGATTTTAGACATTTATCATTTGCTTCTGTTTTTGGCAGCACATGTGAACTGTATTTCTGTGAGTGTTGCTAGAGAAATTCCTGTTCACTTTTACTAAGATATATACAGAGAAGGCCTCTAATTCATCAAGGTATCAGTAACAATAAAAATGTGACGATAACAGTAGCATTGTCCTCTTACTTCCTTTTATATCAATTTTAATATGGATTTGTATGTATTTATCAGAAAAAATCAAGAAATATAGGAAAGTCTGTTTTGATAAGGAATATAGTTTCCTTTACAGTTATTTAAAATGTTACCATGAAATTTATGAAGAGTTGATCAACATATAAAGTCCTTTCTCTATAAATTATATAAGATTAAAAAGATGAATCAAACTTTCAAACATTTTTTGATGTACATGACGATTTCTTAGGATAGAGTTGGTCTTCATAATGTTTGGACTGTCATTGAATCTTGACATAGCCCATATTTTAGGTTGTATTTTTCAAGAAAAGAAGTTCTGTCAGTTTATTCTTTTTATCAACTTGTATTTTGACAGGCTTGAAATTTGAAGTTGAATCTGTTGCAACACTCTTAAGGCTCTAATACAAATTGTAATACATTAGTATGATGAAATAAAAACAATAAGTGATCTCATGAAATCATGAAACATTTTATGAAATCTCAAAGTAGGTCTCAAGTGGCTGAATTCAGCATAGTTATGAGATGCACATATCCTACTAATTGTTAGCTTATATATGAATAAACTATATAACATAATTTAATAGGGGCTGTATGTGGGCATCAGAAAAAACTAAAGTTACGAATCAGATATGTCTGAAAATTTACTGATGCAGAGTGATTTAACAGTCAAGTAAAAGGATGATATATGCTATAAACTGATTGATTTGTACTAGACTTATTTGATACATTAATGAATTTGTAAAAAAAATCCAGAAAAAGACAGCCATAAATTTAGAAGATATAAGACAGGGAGAAGTAAACGTTATGGAAAGGCGACGTAACCATGTGTTCCAAAATTTAAAAAAAAAATTAAGCTTTATTTGAATTTATGGCTCAAATGTATTTTATTCACCAAAGGTTAAAAAAGACTGATTAAGCTTTTCCTTAGGTCCATGTTTAATTTTAATCTAATATCAGAATCTAATTTCACAAACAGCAATCTGTTGTGTGTTTATAAACACCAGGTTCATAAAGAGAGACTAGCATATCTGAACATAAAAAGGTAAAATATCTTCAAGAAAAGTAATATGTTCACATCTATATGATAATTTGACTTTTCATAACATAGTTTATAAGAGCAAATAATTTCCACTGGTAGTAAATTTCTTGCTTCTAGGTGTATTTCAAGAGTCCTTCAACTGGATACCTTTAAATTTGTACACTTGACTTTGTTAGCTCTGGCTTAGACATCTTAGAACTCACCTTAAATAAGGACACATATATCAGAACTTTATCAGGAAACTATTCTGCTGTAATAAGAAGTATCACTTGAAAGCTTTCCAAAATGATAATTACGAAGAGAGACACATAAAACTGTATAGGTGGAAGAGTTATTGGTACTTATGTTCCTTATCAAAATGTGAATGCTATTTATCTGCAGGCATTAATTATAGATGGCTTTTTCCAAAAAGATTAATAGATCATTTTTATTGGTCATCTCTTATAACAGAGTTCAAAAACTATCATAATGAGCAAGTTTGAGAGTATCTGCATTTCAGATGGGGCAAAGTTACTCAAGATCTTAACAGTATGGCAAATCTGACACTTAACAGGAAATTACCCTCAAAGTACATTTGCAAATGTATTTCTGATTCTATCAGTACAACAGCTCTATAATATATTAAGCTCTAGTATACCATATATATACCATTATATTTGAACATCTTTGAAGCTTCAAAAGAAAAATAATCTTTCATGATGTTAAACTAGTCACATCAGTTATATTATAAACATTTCAATTTTGACAAGTATTTATAGATATATAATTAGAAAATGTATTTATAAGATATTATAACCTTAGAAATTAACACTCAGAGGTGAATTATAGAGTGCAAATGAAGTGAGATACATATGTATGAGATGGAAATTTAAATTACCAGTTTTTTTGAGATATACTTGGGCCCTCTCAATACTATGCATGGCATATTATTAGCATGGAGATAGGTACAAGTTCACTAAAAGGACCTTTCATTTGGGGCGATTGTTACCTTATCAGGTTTTATAACATTTTATCCAAATCTGTTAACACTTTAACCAAATATATCAAATACATAAAATTTATTTAAGTAAAATGGAGGTTATGTTTGAATACTACTCACACACATTGCATCAAGTGAATAATGTGCCTCACCCACAAATTGAGATGTTGAAATCAAAACGGTTTGGAAACTTAATTTTGTGTGCTGGTTCTTCCCTAGCGATATTCTCTCTGTCTCTCTCTCTCCCTGCCTTTTCTCAGCATTATTTTTAAAATGAGAGGCAATGACCTAAAGAACCCATCATTAGTAAACTCAACTTTTTATATGCTTGTCTTCTTGCTAGAACTGATGAGAAATATAAATATTGCATAAAAACAAGACATCCCAGGCTCTGTTAATGGCTACATCTAAGAAATTGCTGATTCCCTTAAGCATAAACTATTGCTCTTTGGAAGTTTACCTGTTCTGTTCTAGAGTCAGATGGGGCAACATAATATTTGTAGTTGCTGAAATATAAATGAAATAAGAATATGCAATTATCTCTCTCCATAGATATATGTTCTGTGAGCAGATGACTAGTCACATTTCTCTTACACTGCTATATTTTTATTGAGGTCACTTTATCTTCATAATGCCTGAAGACCTCTTATATAAGTTGCTTTTCATAAAGTAAAGTGTTAAAATATCAACTGCTTTTATAATATTTTATAACATTTCAATTCCATCACATTTTTATTCATATGAAAAATCTTTTAATCAGAATTGTTTTTTATCACATTTTCACTTGAATAAAAATTGTTTTAAATGTTCTTAAGAAATATCAAATTATTTAGCTTCCTGAAAAGCATTCTATACTTGATACTTTTGTCATTACAAAAATTTTAGGTGCTCGATATAATAAGTTAAAAATTGAAATATAGAAACAAAGATGAGCAAAAATTAATTACACTTCTTTCCATGTGCTCCCTCCTTTCCCCATCCTTTACTCCGAAGCTAGCAATGTTAACAGCATGGCACGCATTCTTCCATAAATTTCTCATGCTGGTCTCAATGTACTTGTAAAAATATTCCTTTTTTTGGTTTAAAAATCAGACTGTACTATGAACATTAAGTAATTTTCAAAGGTATGAATTCACCATATTTTTAGATTTATAGAAAAAATTAATTGCATGGTTCGTGACATTTGATGGAGCGCTGTACTGTAATCCGTTCACTTACTCTCCTATTGGTGCACATTCAGGTCGTTTCCCATTTCATTTTATGTCATTCCCAATAACACTGTGATAGATGCCGGCGTGTGTATGTTTCTGGATGTTTTTCTTTACACACTCACGCTTTTGTTTCTACAGGACAAATTGGTACAGGCAGAATTTTCCGTGCCATGTGAACTCTAATAGATACTGACGATGGCCTTCCAAATTACTGCAATTCGTCGTCAAACCGTCCTTCCTAGTGCTTTCCTGCACATTGGTCTTCCCACCTTCTGATAGATTAGGGTTGATTTTTTAAAACTCTGCATTGACTGGAATTTTTTCAAGCACTAGTGATTCTGTCTGTATTCTCATGCATTTGTTCTTTGTTTTGAGATCAACAGAATCAAATAGCTAAGATACTGGATTTGAAAGACAGACTGCTTCTAGTTGAATCCTGGTACCCCTAGTTAGCAGTCATGTGACCACAAACAAATGACTTAAGCCTCTGTAACAAAGTACCTTCCTCTATAAAATGGTTTAACAAGAGTTCCTGGCTTGGAGTAGAGATGCCTGACCAGATCCAGCTTCTCCTTGCTTTCTTTCATTTCATGCCCAAAGACTGCAATAACTGCCATCCAAAAGTGGTCTAGGCCCAGCACCACGTATTTGTTCCCAGAACCATTAGACAGTAGCTCTATATGACAACAGCTTCCTTTCTATCTCTTCCTGGACTCCCCCTTCATGATCACACTTTGGATTTTCTGTAAGAGATGGACAAACAGAAAGAGTCCTTGACATTTGGATGGCCCAGCACTCACAGTGACATCATGGTATTCTTTTGTTCAACATAAATAATGTTACAAATATCAACATCAGATAAGGTCATTTTGTGACTTTGAAGAATCAAAACAAAATAGGACCACTGTAAATCCATAACATTGTCTTAAACACAAAAATGACCACACACCCTTAATCTTGCCTAATGTGAACAATTGGTGCTTCTGTGCTAATTATAGTTTTAGCACTAGACTAGTCTTCCCTCTTTCTAGATAAAATTAAGATACTAAATTATTGAAATATCCCTGTTTCCAGAGTAAAGGCTTGCTTGCATAAACCCACCCCAAAACATCTAGCCCAAACCTAAATATTTCAGTGAGTTCTTTCTTTTTTTTTTTAAGATTGTAATATTTATTTTACTTTCAGAGAGAGGGAAAGGGAAGGAGAGAGAGAGAGAGAAACATCAGTGTGTGGTTGCCTCTCTTACATCCCCCACTGGGGACCTGGCCTGCAACCCAGGCATGTGCCCTGACTGGGAATCGAACCTGTGACCCTTTGGTTCAGTCTGGTGCCCAATCCACTGAGCCACACCAGCCAGGGCTTGGTAAGTTAATTCTAACACACTCTTGTTAAGGTACCTCCATGCTGTGAAGTAGTAATAAACCCAACTTGTTCAACTACAGACACATTGCTGGTGGTCTTGGCTGGAGGGCATCGACACAGCAAATTGTTAAGTCACACCAGTGCTTCGAATGAACTGGTTGGTAAGTGTTATAACAGCTCCTTGGATTCTCAGAATTCCTCTTCCAGAATTTCACTTCCACAGCTCTTCCCAATGTACATATGCTCTAATTCTTTTTTTAAAAAATTTTATTGTTGTTCTATTACAGTTGTCTGCATACAGGAACTACTATAAAGGACACATGGACAAAATCATGGGGGAGGGTGGAGGTGGGGGAGGGAGGTGGGTTCAGCTGGGGTGGGGTGGAGGGATGGGGAGAAAATGCATATGGTCTAATTCTTATAAATGCTCTGCTTTGCTGGCTAAAAACTCTGACTAACATATTCTTAATAGCATGCATTTTGTATATTAATTTTTTTAACAATTCTATCAAATTTTCTATGTATACTTTCTTACTATCTTAAAACTCACTTTTTTATATTGATGTATTCTTTAAGTGTGTAGAGTCATTCTGAAATTTTTTTTAGAATAATGTATATTTTAAATGAGAAAAATATTTCCCCCATATGACAATTCTTTAACACTAACATATTTCTAATCCTTAAGTTATTATTGTGACATCATATCAACCACTTATACAATTACTTTATTCTAACTTACATCTCTGTTCTGATATATTTGGCAAAGCAAACTTAATGTGTTATGATAAAGACCCTTGACTTCATCATAGTTCCATTATGGGAGATCTCACTCCTTAGAGAGGTTAGAACTAGAAAAAAAGCTGTGGTGACTGTTATGGTACCCACATTTTAACCTCAAGCTGGTATGGTGTAAGAAGCAAAAATGTGTGAAAGCAAGAACTTTATAATCAGATCAGAACTTACAGAGCCTATGTTTCAATTTCATAATTATTCACAGAAAAGAAATTGAGTTTCTGAGTGGTGGACTGACTTATCTGAGGACCCCTAAGTAGATATTAACAGAGACTGAGGAAGAAGACAGACCTTAAAATTCCTACTCCAGTCCTTTTGCACTAAGCTGTGTCTTATCTTTAGAGTGCAACCATACATTTTGGAGAAATAGCATAGTGCCTCAGAGCAACAAGTTCTGAGTCAGATAAATATGGATCCTACCCAGATCCTTTTTCCTGCAAAGTATATGGCTTTGGGCAAATTGCAAATCTATCCGCGCCTCAGTTTTCTCACTGAGAATATCCAAATGATGCCAGTACCAGCCTCAAAAGGCTGTTCTGAGCATTAATTAATGATATAAGGGAATGGTCTAACTTTATAGTTCCCAACGGCAGGTACTTATTTTATTCATTTATACAATATTAGAGGTTGACTTAAAACTATTTTTCTTTGGATGCCAACATATTTTCACATAGTTTTAAAGAAATCTTGGAAATAAGAGGCATATTTTTTCCACACTAAGAAAGTTCTGTTAATATAATATTTAATTTTATATTTAAAACTTCACAAGTCACATTTCAAAAAATATCCATTATGATTAAAGTTTTACAATAATAACACCTTGTTAACTATTCTAATTTCACATTTAATAATAAAATGAAGGATACATTAGAGACTCAAGTCCCTGAAAAGGTGGATTGATAAAGCAGTAAAATGAATGATTTCTTTTTTACAGACCCAGGGATATAAATATCTAGAATTATCAGAGCTCAAAATAGAGATGTAATTATTTTGCATTTTAAATGATAGAATAGTTCTAAGCAGTATGTATAATTCTAAGATGAAATATACTAGCTTAATTCACAAATTTTGTTATAAATCTTTAGAGAAAAGCATAGTTTTAACAAAAATAATTAATACTTACTGTTTATGAAATACAATAGATAGTATTCAAAGAACTGCCATACACACTAGAATTCTAGTCAGTTTACCTCCCCCATGTTATGTAGAATATATAAGACAATTTTTCTTAGATACTATTACTTATGCATGTTTTATGAATTAAGAAACAAAGCCTTGCCCAGGTCAGTTGCTCAAGATGAGAAGGCCAGTTAATAAGTGAAGGATCCAGGGCATAATTCATATCCAAAGAATCGAAAGCCTTGCTCAGTTCATGCATTCAAACGGTACATTCCTGATGATAGTCTTACTATTGATACGGTATTGATTGTGTGATTTTTGTTGTGATGCATAGGTGGTTATTTACAGCAATTGAATTTCAGCAAAAACAATTATTTACTTATATATGGTTGTATACTATACTAAAAACATAAATTTCAAAATCTGAGTAACTAGGTTCAATTGAGACTTTTTATTATAAGAATAATTGAAATCTTGTCTATTTTTTTAATGAGAAGCATCTCAAGCAAGGACAAATAAAGTTAGTAAGCATTAAACTAGGTTTCTTAGCAACTGAGGTAAAAGAATAAATGGCTGAGTAATATCACTCATATTATCTATTATGAGAAAGCATAGGTCATCAGAAAAAATAAAAAGATTAAAAAAAAGAAAGCAAAACACACCTAGCATCAATCTATAAGAAAAATTTACTTGCAGGCTGTATTGTAAGACATGCTGAACACTGCACTAGACAATACCTGTAACATTATATGGCCTTTTCCTAGGTAAGTCAAGCAAGTATAAACCTTAGGACAAAATGTTAAACCCTATTTCAGTAAAAGTGTTTCTATGGACAGAATAATAGAGTCCAGTTTTGTGGCTTGCTGGTTGTTGGCCCTGTTTAAAGGTAGAATTTGAGAGGAAACTATAGGAATAAATAGCTATACCATCCCTTAGGTTAACCCATTCAAATGTCAATTGTCAAGCTTTGGCAGCTGATGTATGAGACCAAATTTCAAGTTAAAAAATCTCTGACAAGAAGGTGAAAGGTGTTCAGAGTTTCTGATTGAAAAGAATCGTGCTCTGGAGACTTGGCATAGAGGTTTTAACACATCACATTTTGAAGGGAAAATTGAGCAGTATGACTAAATCCAATCATTTCACATTATGTCATGCTATATTTACTATTTCTACTTCAGTGATAGTCATGAAATGATAAGATCATTCTTATCAAATCAAAGTAATCACTTGTTCTAGTGATCTAAATTTTAGGACTGCTGGTAAGAAACCTGTTTTCATCATTGCCATTTTCTCAAATTCAAAACCAAAAAGGTCCTCTACTCATTAACACTCACCATTTTTTATTGTTACCTCTAAGATTTTTATATCTAATTCAAAACATAAATGTACTATGTTATACAAATTTTAGAACTCCAGTGCTTGTTTAAAATAAGGCATTGTATCTTCCCCAAAGCCAGAATCTTCATGTGATGTAAAATAAGTAATTTGATGGCATCTAGACATGAATCTTTTCATCACTGATGTTCAATATGTATCCCTTTTTTCAATTATTTTAATAAAACTTTCTTCAAAGGTTTTAAATATATTGTTCCTGATATGTTTTAAGAACCACAATATGTTATAAGTTGTTTTCAGGTTTATATAATTATCATCATCTCCCTTCAACTGTTTCCTATTTTGGAAATGAATATATTGAACAATTCAATTGAAATTTTTAGTTAACGTGGTCAGAAGCTCATACTCATCTGTGAAATGACAAGCTGAGATTCAGCAAGACTGTTTTGCTGCAAAGCCGTATCTCAGGAACATGGCCAAGCAGAACTGGAGCGTCACTGACTCCATGAAAAGAGAGGTGGTTGCAGTCTCACGCTGCGGCAGCCTTCTCTGTTCACATGACCTGTCCAATGTCTGAGAATCACCTCTAGGCCAGGCATTATTATACTATGTGATGTTAGAATTGCAAAGATTCGCTTTACCCATTCACTCAGCAAATCTTTTTTTAGCCATTCCTGTATGCCAACTACTGTTCTAGGTACAAGGGATTCAGCAGTGAAACAAAATCATAAAACAAAAAAACAACATATAAAGATACATTAGTCACAACCTTATCGTGGGGAGAGGAAAAGAGAAATGTGTGGACATCTTAGTAGAGAGAAGAGAAATTTGTGAAAAGCATGTCAAAAACTTGTTAAGATGTAACATTCTTTGAACATTAAATTAAAAACTGGAACTGATCTTTTGAGTCATGTATGAGTGTTTAAAAATAGTGACAACATTTTTAACCTAAAAATCATCAAATATTCTCCTGGTAGAATTAAGGAAAAACTGTGTCAGTTCCAAAGTGACCATTTTTATTTCCTGATTGCATGCTGCACAACATGTAAGGTTGTTACAATCTGAAAGGGAACCTTCAAATGGTGCCTTTACACAACAGCTAATCTGCCAACGACCTCTTAGAACACTGCCATCGTCTGGAGAGATATCTCACAATGGATGCTGACTTAAGTGTGATATTAAAGTACGCTTCCATTTTTTTCCAAAAACAGTGCCTCTGAAAATCCTCTAATTCCTACAAACAAAAGATTCTGACTTTTGCTTAATAACGCAAGGTAGTGTGTGAACCAGTCTATTTCTACCACTGGAGTGCATAATAAAGGACAAGCATGGGACTACATCTGCCCTTAGTGTCTCACAGCACTTGGCCCCAAGCCTGGCGCTAAGTGTGCATCAAACAAATGCTGAAAAACTAAATTTTAATCCTCATAAAACTGGGCAAAATGCACACCAATACTTTGGATTTGGCACTCACCTCACTCTTATACTGTCTCTGTTCCCTTATCCACTGGTTTCTTCCCATCAATATGCATGTGTTAAACACCTCTTGCCTTAGTTTAAAAAACAAGAACAACAACCCTGTTTAATTTCACATTTACCAGAAACTATTGTCCCTTCCTCTTTGTTTGTTCATCTAGAAAAATAATTGAAAAAATTTGACACCCCAGTTACTTTTTACTTCTTGAAATCACCCATTCCTTTGCTTCCATGACAACACACACTTCTTACCTTACTACAATTGCCTTCTGATGGTCCTTGGCTGGTGCCTCCTTCTGATTCTAAAGGTTGAAGTAAATCAGAGCTTTATCCTGGGCCCACTTTTATCTCCCATCACTCTACACAATGTACATGGGTTATGCCATCTATCCAGTTCTATGACTTTAAACATCATCAGTGTTTGAAATGCCCCTTGAAACCCCACAGCCACCTACCAGACTGCCTTCTTGTCATTCTCAAATAGCTGGCTGACTGGCATCTTGAACATGTGTTGGGCAGTGTGAAACTCTGGAATGTTCCTCCCGAATGTGTTCCACCCTGCTGTATCCAATTCTAATAAATGGCACAACTCTCCACTCAGGAACACCCTCCTAACTCATCTCCTCACTCAACCCTTTGATGTTTCTGCAATAAAATTTCCATAAAACAGACAAGGTGATATTCTAAAGTGTAAATCAGATCACATCACTCCTCTTCTGTAAAAACTCCAGTGACTTCTTTTCAAAATTACAACAAAACCCTAACTCCTGGTTTACAAAGCTCTAAAGAGCAATCTCCTATCTACCTCTGCGCTGGAATCAAGTGTTTATCCCCCTTGCGCAGCATAATTGTGTGTTGATCTTTAGATTCTTTTCAAAGTTACTGAGCTGAGGTCTATGTAAGGACTTTGTACAAGCTATTTTATCCATATTTGGTCACATGAACATTTTCTTAAATAAAATATCTGTAATGCTTAAATTACTAGTACCACCAGAAAGCTTCATGGATTTGAAATTCTGAATGTGCTAATTTACTAAGCAAGGTTGACTCACACTTATGCATATGTCCTCACTGTGGCCTTCTCAGGGCTGGTTCCCTCTCATCATTCAGATGCTGACTTAAATGTCACCTCTTCAGGTGACTATAAGAAACAACTCAGTCACTCTCCATTACATCATCCTTTTAAATCTCTTTATGTATCACCCATCGCTAGGCTGAGGTTATGCATTTATTTCTTTATTGTCAGTACGTCTCCTCCAACGGTAATATACTCGCTATGAGAGCAGAGACCTTGGCCCGATTGTTTTTTGTGGTGTGCGCAGGAACTGTGCCTGGTCCAGGGCAGGCGCTCAGGAGAGGTCACTCACAGCATCGCATCACATTCCTTACTGCTCTGAGCATAGCACTCGCCTCATAGTTTAAATTTAACAATAGCTTTCAAATATTCGTATTTTTTAAAATCAAACTGTGTACTCTTTACAATTTCACAGTTGCTGTCCCTCAAATAGATGGTTTTCCTTCCATTATCTTAATGAAGATAATGCACTTAAACTAGTTCATTGAACTAGTGCATCCAGTACCAGTTCAGGGTCTCCTACAGAGTGGTGCAGGCTCACATGATTGCTTACTCTTCAGCAGTGGTACATCCATCACCAGCTCAGGGTTTTCTGAAGTAGCCAGTATAGGTCCAGATGAACCATCATCTGGACAGAAAGCCTTCCCTGGACATTTCTGGGCCCAAGTTCTAGAGGCCCCTCAGTGCCCACACTTGTCCCAAACCTATACTGGCTCTTGTTGACAGTTTGGAGCGTTACTTTGCCTCTGACTTACAGGGATGGTGCAGTGTCCCTGTTAACCTGCTTCTCGTTGATCTCCTGCTGCCAGATCAGGGGTGGATCTTTGTCTGCACAGACCCCCACCCAAGTGAAATAAGATTCACCCCCAAGGTTCAGGGAAAACTTCAGACAGAAGGGCACTGCTCCATACGCTGCATCCACCCAGTCAGGCTTTCCCTGGGGTGTGAACAGGATCCACCCACCAGTCTTCTAACCACTCCTCAGCCTGTTCCTGGTGTGATCAGAGTGGTAGCCTGTCCTGAACTGAACTGCCCTGAGCCTCCCCATGTTACCTTTAGGTTTCTTTAAGAAAAGTGCCAGAGGCATCTTGGTTGAGACACGACCCAATGTCTGCAGCATTGGAACAGTTCCCTGTGGGATTCTTGAGGCCACAGACTCACAACCAGAGAAACAGCAAGAGAACATGTTATTCTTTCCAGCATCTCTAGCCAAGTGAGCTGGGCAGGGACTTCTGGACGTGGCTGCTGGTTCCCAGGGTTCCCAGTTCTGTTGGGCTCTGTTGTCAAGAAGTGAGGTCATTCCTTGGGGTATCCTACCTGGGCTGCTTCTTCAGGGAAGAACTTCCAAGGAACCCTCTGGACTGCTAACTGCTCACCCTCCACCCCACATCATACAATGACACTGGAAGTGTTTATAAACGTACACCAACAAAGCCCACCCCTAGCGCTGGAGATGCTGGGATACAGCCAGGGTCTCAGCTTTGAGGACATAGAGCTGCATTCATGCTTATCCCTTTCTTTTTTAAATTAAATTTATTGGGTGACATTGCTTGATGATATTATATAAATGTCAAGTGCACAAATCTGAAATACATCTGTATATTGCATTGCCTTCTTACCACCCAAAGTCTAGTCTTTTTCTGTAATACTATATTTTATTCCCTTGTATGCTTCTCAATGGTTCCCTGCCCCCCAATCTCTCTAATAATCCCCATACTATTGTCCATGTCTATGAGGTTATTCTTTTTTTGGGGGGGATTGCTAATTTGTTGCTTTTGCTCTTATACCCCACATGTGAATGAAATCTTATGGTTCTTTTCTTTCTCTGCCTGACTTATTTTGCTAACATGACACACTTGAGATCTGTCCACATTGTCACAAAGGCAGTATTGCACCTTTCTTATGGCTGAGTAGTATTCCACTGCATGTATGTGTCACATCTTTATGCAGTCCTCTGTCAAAAGATGTTGAGGCTGTTTTCATGTCATGGCTACTGTGAGTAATGCTGAAATGAACATAGGAGTACATATAGTTTTACAGTTAAGCATTTTCGAATATTTCAGTTGGATATACAGAAAAGAAATTGCTGGGTTATATGGTAGCTTTACTCCTATTTTTTTGAGGAATCTCCACACTGTTGTCCATAGTAGCTACATGAAGTTACATTCCTAGCTGCAGTATATGAGGGTTCCTTTTTTCTCCATATTCTCTCCAAAGTTTGTTATTATTTGTCTTATTGATTGATAACAGCAATTCTAGCAGGTATAATGTGGTATCTCGTTGTGGCTTTGATTGGCATTTCCCTTAGAGCTAGTGAAATTGAACATCTTTTTATATATTTGTTGGCCATTTGTTTGTCTTCTTGGGAGAAGTGTCTATTCAGGTGATCTCCCTATTTTTTTTTTTTAATTTTACTGTTTGGTTTTTTTGTCTCTGAAAAGTACTTTTTTAGCTTGATTTTAATTTTGCCTCCACCACTTACTAACTGTAGGATCTTGGGTAAGTTCTCTATGACTGATTTTGTTCATGTATCATGTGGAGATAGTAGTAGTACATATTCAAAAGGATTGTATTGAAAAATAAATTAATTAATGCATTTAATTAGTTTAGACTAGTGCTTACATATCCTAAGCTCTTGATCAATGTTTTAAACTATGGGAATCTCTTGGGGCAAGCAATAATAATCTGTAACTCTAATTTAACCCATTATGATGTTTACTGGTTACTTAATAAGAAGTCTAAGAAGATTTAGTTTCACATGTAGTTCTTTTCAGCTAAATGATATTAGAGCAAAAGTCTGATTGTCAGTGATTTTTCTCTGTCATGGGGCACAAAACAATTAGTCTAGCTCTAAATAATACATTTTTATAGCAGTTATCAAGTGTATGAATATATGAAGGAAGAAAGGAAGAGGTTTCATAAATAAGCACTTTTATAATCCTGTACCTTTTGCTAGAAAGCAAAAATCCTTCATAGCAACATTCTAGTAGACCTCCCCACATGGGATCACTGATTGGAACCCTGTCACGTGACCGCCATTTACCGCAGGTGAGTCTATTCTTTAGCGAAGGGAATGATGATGAGTCAATTATGTCCCATCTCCAGGTCTTGGCCATGATGCCACCAGTATACAAGTGGAAATATTCTCATACAGAAGGAGAAGTAGCTATTAAGTAACTTGTAAAAACATCCAGCTTCGTAAATCTCATATTAATTCTTTTATTTTTGCTTGATAACTGTGGCTTACAAACTATTAGAATAGTGCAATACAACATTTTACACAGTTCTAGTTGAAAAAAAGTGTTGCTTATTACTGTTGGTGAATATTTGTTTCAAAAAATGCAGAAATTGACAGCGTGTGATTGAAAATCTACTTGTTTTAATCTTTCATGCAATACTGCTTTCCTTGCTGCAAACTATTTGAACAGCATCACATTTAGCTAGAAAGATCTTCATTGAATCACAGACAGCTAGCATCTGACAATTAACTGATGTTTCTCTGAATATTTGGAGCCTTGTCACATACTCTTCCATGAATAACTTTAGGTGAAAAATGTTATACATAAATTATCATGTTTTACTTTTAAAAAGATGACTCTTTTTATTGTACTGAGTATATCATTTCTCTTCCTGGTTTTTGTAATGTCTCTGGCTGAAACAGCAAAACATATTCACCATGATTATCTTCATAGTCATCTCAATGCTGTTTTTGTCATATCTGCTGGGTTTTGTCATATAATAAATTAATTAGCACATTTAATTAACTTAGACTAGTTCTTGACATATTCTAAGCTCTTGATTAATGTTTTAAATTATGAGAGTCTCACGGGGCAAAAAAAATGTAAAAGTTTCACAGGTACATACATAGATGCAGATATACAAAATATCAGCTTCCATTAATTTATTTATTCAAAAGTATTTTTTTAAATATGTTCCATTTCTCAATTTTAGTACCATGGTGAAAAAACAGACTCTCCTTGTTCACAAAAACCTTCTATTTTAAATATACACTAGACCGGTATGACACTGAATGATTTATAATAAGTATTTTCCTGTTCTTCCTTAGGTAGAACACTGATTTTTAGTCAGGCACATTCCCACCAACCTTAAAGACTTCATTCTCCAACTTCCACTGTGGTAGAGCAATGAAGGTCAGCTGCCCCAGGGAGCAGACTACGATATGAAGATTGCACGCAGGACATTTATTGAGAAATGCTTTCAGTAACAGTACCAGTAGAAGAATGAAGAATGCAGGACTGGGAAAAGTTGCTTGGCTGTTGTGACAAAGATCTTAGCCAATCCCAAAGGGATCTTTGAAGGTGGAATGGTCAGGAGTTGTTCCACTTTGAGGACAAGGTACCAGGTTTTAGCAGTTTTCATCACCAGTTTTTAGAAGGAAAAGGGCATGACCTTGAGACAGCTCTCATCACCTAGAGACAATCACAGAAATCCCGGGGAAAGAAGGCAGAGGTGGAGAAGTGCAAACTCAGCTGAATGCTTTCAGTCCCTCACGCTCCAGCAGCAGCTAGGAAATGAGTGCTTCAGTTCTGAAAGGGTAACATCCCACTGGGTATCATCTTCAAGCTGGCACCCTAGCTGTGCCCTCAGTTAGCGGCTCAATCGCTCTTGTGGGCTGACAGGTTCCAGGTGGTGTGGAACATGGGGCATATGATTGCACCAGTGGATCTATTGTCATGTGTCACTGCTGTTCTTTCTTCTTTGTAAAGTAGGCTTCCTGGTCATTGAGAAATTATACAGGTTGATGGGTCAAATGCTCTGAATAGTTCCTTAAATATCAGTGCTGGTTAAAGTACTAGGGGCAGGAAAGGAAAAAAAAAACATTTAGAATATGAGTTGAATCTATTTGAGATGCTCTGGTCCCTGCAGGGTTGGGATGAGTCCAATATAGGAAACTTGACACTAAGTCAGACTTGTTCCCCTAAGAAAAATAAAACATTTGGCCAATAGTAATTTCATGCCCAAGACCTCTAATACAGAATTATAAAATAATAATAATAACAGCAATAATAATGGCAGTAATAAATGAGAACTGATTTCTTTAGGGGCATGAGCCCTTTGAAGAGCTAGACTTCTAGCAGGAAGTGAGTTGGACTGAGAAATTCAATTACAATTAAGGGGTCACAAAGTAAGCTGCTAGTATGCAAATTTTGCTTTTCTCAGACAAACCTTTGAACTCAGTGTGACCCTACTTAATTTGTGCCTTAAGAATATGCTAATCACAGTGAAGATCCAAGACAGCCCAACTTTGTAGAAGAAGGTTCTCCATCAAGTCCAATATCAATCATAACCATTCATTCTGAAGAATGTCCAGTCTTAAGATTACTTGGACCAGGTATAGAAGATTGAGGCATAGAAATTTTTTGTCCAGAGATAAATTCAGCAATGACAACAACAAAAATATTTTTTCCTTTTCTGATACATGATATATTTGTCATAATTCAGAAAAAAAATCAAGAACTTGTGTACTAAAGGGAAGTGAAGAATTTTTATGGCTGTTATTGTCTCTTTTTCTTTGAAATTTTTTTTCTGCTGTCTCAAAAAAACATTTGCAAAGAGTGTCAAAAAATTCAAAACAAATATTTCAAACCCTCAGGGATAGTTAAGAGGAGGAAGAGATTACACATAAACAGGGAACATACCCATAGGATGACAAGTCATGGATTTCCAAACTGACACGTGTTATCATGCAGTTTTTAACTAGGCATTAAGGAAAATTGCAAAAATGTAGAACAAATTATATTCTTATCACTGCTTTGTTTTGTTTTGGGTAATGTAGTTATTTGGACATTAAAATATATTTTTGTTAATGTGTAATAGGTTTATTATTCATTATAGTAAGTGTATTAATAAATATATAGTTTAATTTCTGTTTTAATTTCTAATATGGTAAATATTGATATATATGACATACAAAAAATCTATTTATTGTCCTTAATAATTTTTAAATTTAAAGGCATACTGAACCTGTACATTTGACAATCATTGGGCTAGAAAAAGGCAATTAGGCCCAGAAGAAAGTAAACATTTGGACTTTTCTGCTCTAACATTCGTACAGAAGAACAAAGGAAAATTTAAAAATTTCCATGATAGTGGTTGAAATAATAAAACTATCCTAAACACTAAAAAAGAAAAGAGTGTGTGTGTGTGTGTGTGTGTGTGTGTGTGCGAGAGAGAGAGAGAGAGAGAGAGAGAGAGAGAGAGAGAGAGAGAGAGAACAGAATGAGCTTATAAAAAAAGATTTTGAAGTGTGTATGCACTTGAGGTCCCAAGGAAGTTGAAGGACAGGTATACACAGGAGAGTAAGAGAACCCGAAGGTCTGATGGTTGAACTCAAATGATAATAGATTTGGCTTTTCTGCTGCAGAGTTCCCGTGTCTCTTGTAAAGGATGACACACCGGGTTAGAGCTCAGAGTGACTGAGATTCAGTTGGAGTTCAGGCCACTGGAAATGGACCTGAGGAGTGAGGATATTGAAGGATTATTCACTGAAGATCCTGTGACTGTGACAGATCTTGAGTGATGTTTAAGGAGTAAAGGAAGGCAAGGAAATCTCTGATGCATGAGGGAAACATGGAGATAACAAATGAACTAGAAGTAGGGAAATAGAGAGTGAGTAAAAATGAGGAAGTCCTCAAATACATCATTTATTGCATGATTTTTATTTGCATGGAATGGAAAATAATATAATGAGCAGCATCCACTCAGAAGTGCTGGAAGGGGCATGGTGCCCTCAGGGAAGATGGTGTCTTTAGGAGAGAGTCTAGAGTGTTATAAGGAAGTAAGGGAGATTACAGTGTGGATGATAAACAGTGAGGGGATATTTGCTATGGAATGAGGGTTCCCTTGGGCACCAGAGACATATGTAAATGGGAAGGGGTACACAGGAGTAT
This sequence comes from Desmodus rotundus, assembly GCF_022682495.2. NCBI lineage: Eukaryota > Metazoa > Chordata > Mammalia > Chiroptera > Phyllostomidae > Desmodus > Desmodus rotundus. The sequence goes on along the minus strand of NC_071388.1, from coordinate 54,306,054 downwards.
GAGTCAGAAAAAAGGAACCAGACTCATATATATGAGATTCAGTAAAGGGGATAGACGGCTGCAGATATTTACATTTTGGACAGTGACAAAGCATGACATGAATATGAATTATTAAGTGGACTGTAGTAGGTAGCAAGTCTTTATATATCCATATATATTCATATCCACATATCCATATATATATGTAATTTATGAACTTACATCTTCTTTTTCACATTTTTCTTTCTTTACCTCTTAATATTCATTTTGATTCTATTTTTCCCAGTGCTTTGGGAGTGTTCTAAACTATGCTATGCACTTTTCAGTCAAACACATCATTGTCATAGGAGTAACCTGCCTTTTTGTTACTCCTTTTAGGTTACACCTAGAAGGTAGGAGTAACCTATCTTTTCCTAGTCTTTTGTGGCCCACGGAATCTAAAATCTTAGGATTAATGCCGGTAAAAAGAACTAGTGATGCCCATTTCAAAGGTAGGCTCGGAAGATGGTATTAAAACCCATAATCTCAGAAGAATTAGGAACTGGGGAAATCTTTTGTTCAGATTACCTATAGAATCAAAGTGTTGTGTTAAATTTGATTTAATCTACTCAGAAGACCTTTGATTAGTAAATCAAAGAAAGAGATTTACCACAACTATCACTATTTTATAAGCTAAAATACTACTTTAGGAAAACACTGTGCAAACACTACTGGATAATTTGAAAAAGATGGCAGATAATTAAAATACAGTGTGGGACAAAAATATATTTATAGTTGTATGTGAAACACAGAATATATTCTTTTATTATTATCTATTAGTTATTGTATTTTTCCATATGAACCACTATAAACCTACTGTTGTCCCACCCTGTACATTTTATTTTATTTTTTGAAAGGTTTTATATATTTATTTTTAGAGAGCAGGGAAGAGAGGGAAAAAGAGAGGGAGAGAAACATCAGCGTGTGGTTGCATCTCGTGTACCCTTACTGGCGACCTGGCCCCCAACCCAGGCGCGTGCTCTGCCTGGGAAGTGAACCAGCGACCCTTCAGTTTACAGGCCAGCGCTCAATCCACTGAGCTAAACCAGCCAGCGCCACCCAGTATATTTTGTCAACCAAGTAGATGTTTTATCTGCATCTGTTCAAACTTTTAAAAATTTAATTCTGTGTGAAATAGTTTTTAAGTTTGATTAATCAGCTCATTTATTTTTACAGGCTTTTAAATAAAACCTCTGGCAGTGTCATCAGTTAACTGTTTCAGTTCTATAGAACAAACAAAAATATTACTCTAAACATTCTGTATTAATTGTGGGTTTGGTAGCCAGGATCTTAAGGAAATACCTTTTTATTGATTAAGTAAATTGCCTTTTCAGTCTGTAATTTATTCTTTCATGTGTGGTCTTAACTTTCAGGAATTAGCACATTTTTTGAGGAGCTGCTCACCAGCTTGATTCATTTTGTTACAATTTGCAGAAATACTGTGACAACCTGGGAAAGAGGGCTTTGGTGGAGGCAAACCCTGGGGTGTGTTTCATTTAGTGTCTATAGCTAGAGACACAGAAGTGCCGTGGGACCTGGAAGCGATCATTTAAAGCCGGGCGCAGGCCACAGGGCGGCACACAGAGGGCGCATCAACGGGAAAAGCCCTGAACCAATGTGACTGAAGGCCTGTGCTCGCGGCCAAACAAGTACTTTCCAAGACACACAAAAAATTCTCCTCTATCGATTTCCCTAAAAGAAATGGTTTTATAAAATGGAATAAAAAGTCCATTAATCTTTACTTGCCTTTTAAAATTAAATAAGCAGTTTAGGAATGTGCATATCTAGAATGACACTAATTGTATTAAAGTCTAATTTGAAGATTGCTGCAGAATTGCCGGTTAAGTGATTTTCTTACACAGTATGAAAAATCTGAAGGTGAGGTGGGCCATATTTGAGCCTTAATGTGCATCATGCTGTTTTAATGATGCCTTGAAAGCACTGCATAATACTGATGTAAGTAAGGATAATTTTTCTTTAAATTCATTACTATAAAGCATATTCTTTTCTCATCTAGACAATTGTGGATAATATCACATATAGCAACCCCAAGTAGTTATTCAAATCTAAATTGCCAATTAATTTATAAAGTTGATTTAAAATATTCCACCAAACAAAATTCAAAATTCCAATTTTTATAAGAAGTTCTACTTCCAAATATATTTTCTTGCCAAGAAAACCAAGTGAAATTGAACCCTTCCTTTCTGAAAGATTTGTAATTCATCTGAAACATCAAATTTTATGAAATTTTTAAATGAGAATTGCAAGAGGGGGGAGAGAGAGGAGAGAGAGAGAGAGAGGGAGAGGTACAGATGTTATTGTGAAGAAAAAATTAAAAAAATTTTTCTGACTGTTGTTTTTTTTACTTGACTTGGTTTTATGAGTATTGGAAGTATTGGCTAATTTGTCTTTTAATGTTTAACCACCATGCTATATGTATCCAGAAGCTCTTCTTAAAGACTTGCTTGTTAACTATATAAAGATCAAGCAAAACCAATCTAAATTTCTGGGCTATTTCCACAGTGCTTTATGTAGCGCCTTAGTAATACAATTCGGTAGTCAGTCACGCTATATTATGTACTGAATTGCCTCATGAGGCCTGAGATTTAAAAACATGAAACATTAATGACGTTAAAGTGATGGCATTGATAAAGTAATGTTTTCTTCATCTTAAGTCAAACAAGAAATGACAGGTAGCAAATTAAATATTAAAGATTTAAAACTTTTTGGTTAAATTTGATTGTTTCATTCTTCGATTTTGTTTTGAAGGACCACTTTATAATCTTGGACTATCATCAAAGTTACAAAATCCTATTCATTGCACTTTGTTATATTTTCCTGTCCATGTTAATTTTCACCAACTTGGAACAACTTATTGGTAATTAGATGTGCCACTGTGTGGTCCTTCACATTTAAGAAACTCATTGACCAAAAAAAAAATTACCTTCGTCAAAGACTAGTATAAACTCCAAAGTGCCATGCCCCCTTAGTGATTTCTCCAGTGATGTGTTGTAGTCATACATCATTTCTGAGAGCTGTCCCTTTCATGATGTATTAATATAATACATCATCAGGCTGAGGCAGAATAAAGATGAATTGCCTAAAATATGGTGTCTTTGATGGAATAAAAGACTTTTGGAGAAGATTAATTTTAATTATAAAAGAAAGGGAATCGAATTCTAAGTAAATATGTAAACTTTTCAGTTGGTATCTTCATGTTTTTAAATTTAAAGATGCTGTTTAATATGCTTCTTTTATTTTAAAACAAAAAAATGACATACTGCTTCTTCTCATTGACACTAAGATTTGAAATAAAGGGTTTGGTCACTTTTTAATTATAATATCTATGTACACTCTTCTCAACTAAAGTATTTTAAAAGATTTTTACTAGATAGTATTTAAAATTGCATGCTATGTTTAAAGACTCTTCTTCCTGTAAGATAAATTATAAAACTCCATGCTATGTGAAACTTACCTACACAACAATGTTCTATGTATGGTTGATTATCATGATAGAAAGCCCATTGATTTTGGAACAAAATGCTTGCCCATGGATGTTTAATTTTGTCCTGGGATTCTGGCATAATTTTGTCATCCCTGTGAACTCATTTCATCCCTTGAAACCTCAGTTTCTTCATCTATAAAAGAAATTCTTAATACTAGGTAATTTCTAGGTTCATTTAGAGTTCACATAATCTGTATATATCCTTGATTGTATGCCTGCATAAGCTACTGCTATAGAATAAATGTTTGTGCCCCCCCAATTTTATATGTCAAAACCAAACCCTCAATGTACTGTTTGAAGGTGGGGACATTGGGAAGTGATTAGCTTCTGAGAGCAGAGCTCTCGTGAATGAAATTTGTGTCCTTATAAATGAGATGCCAGAGAACTCTACCCCCTTCTGCTATGTGAGGACACAATGAAAAGACAACTACGTTTTGGATTGGCCGAAAAGTCTGTATGGTTATTTCCATAAAATAAAATATTTTTCATTTTCACTAATAACTCTATTGATTTGGATATTTTGAATATTACAGCTATCTCCTGCATGGTATAACACTGATTGTTCTCAATTAATGTATCAGTTTGATCACTATCAGTTTCAACTAGATCTACCCGACCATGGGGCGTGGTGCAGTGAGAAATCTCTTGGATGAATCTTCACGAACCAGTTTTGACATGTTTGATCAGTCTCAGCACCTTCTCCATACACTGCATGCATCTTTTTTTTTTCATTTCAGTTTCATTTTACCTTTCTTGAAATAATAAAAGATAATATAGCAAAAATGTTGTGTAGTTTCTTCCACTTTCAATATTAAAATAGTTACACAAACATTCACCAATTTTGATACTTTTTTTAAATGCACACTGAAATGACAGCAGTCACAATACAATCTAACAAAATTGTTTCAAATACAGTTAGACAACTAAGTGCTACCAGAGCCATTTTATGGAAAAAACTAAATGAACTTTTTGGCCAACTCAATACCTGGAAGCAAGACTTACCAGATATCATACTTGCTGGCACCTTGATCTTGGATTTTGTAGCTTCCAGAATTATGAAAAACAAATTTCTGTTGTTTGTCAACTACCTAGTCCATGGTCTCCTATTATTGCAATCTGAGCAGACTATAATAGCTACTATGCTAATATTTTAGTTAAAACTTTTTTTTAAGTTTTGATCCATCTGGAGTCCCTTCTCTACCATACTCCATCTAATTTTGTTACCTTCATATTTCTTGGTTCTTCTTTCATTCCTTGGAACAATTTTTGTCCTTTACATCTTCTTAACTCAGTCATTCAGAAACCTTGATGATTCTACCTCTGGCCTCTTTTATTCATTCTTTCCTTAACAGGTAATATTTCATTTCTGACTTTAATATCCTTTCTTTCAAGTCTCCAAAATACTTTTCAAGTGAGACTCATTCCAAGTAAACAAGCAATCAGGTGAACTGAGATCAGATTCTTACTTTACCAATCTGTAACTTTTGAGACTTTATAAGTCACTGGTCATTGCATAACCATGTTTGAAAGTTGTTTAGAACACTGACTGATACTAACCACACACATACCTTATGGAGAACTAAGAATGTATCGTTCTGCCAAATGCATACTGCCAAAAACTGCCCAAAATCATTATTTTAAATCTAATTCACTAGTAAGATCAAACTTATTATCTCAATAGAATGTTTCTAAAATTAACTATTAAACTAAGAATCAATTTTCTCTGAAAATGTCACCATTTCTCTCAACATTAAGTATATATTTTCTTTTCCCTAATTGTTTAATTTTATAAACTATAAACTTCTTAAATAGTACTCAAATTTAAATAATTTCAGTTCTAACCTGAATTTCTATACATTATCAAATTGTGTGCCCTGTAAAGTATATAAATGACAGGATTCTTTAACTTAAAAAAACCCCAGAAAGTGAAATAGTGCATTGCTGGGTTCACAGCACTGTAAAGTTTTTAAAGATAATTTGAAAGGTGAGAAAATTAAACAACTCTACTTTTTATAAAATAGTACATAGGAAAGCAAACACAATTATAGTGATTTCATCATAACAGACTACATAGAAGTCAGAATTTGAAAATATTGATGTACTGTTTAATATATTATGAAGACTACTTATGAATTCAGTAGCATTTTGAAGGATATGAAAGTCAAAGCTTTACCCACATGAAGGATTAACATTAGACACAAAAATAAACTAAAAAGTAATTGGAGATGCTACTAATGAATTAAAGTTGCTGAAAAAGGTTATGAAACGTTATTTGCTGAAAATAGGAGGATGTGCTATCTGAGGTGAACTGGTTGATGTTCTGCCAAAACCAACAGTGGGTAAGGATAAAGCATGCTTCCCCTTCAAATGTCTTTGGATACTAACTGCAATGATTTTAATTTCTACATATTAAAATGTATTAGTAAAAGAGATGGATATAGTGAACAAATATTCTGACATATGAAACTTAGAAGTTTTCACTTCCATCCTTATAAAAAAAGAAGCTAAACTAATTATAATCTGTACCTTTTTATAAATGCATCAGAGAACTGAGGTCTCAGGACAAACCAACATCTCAAAATGTAGAGAACCAAGTAAACGTAGAGAATCACAGTCCAGATTATCTTACCTGGCAAAAACTAGTATTGGTAGAAACATTTCATTAGTTTTGATAAGTTATTGATGTCTGAGTGGAGACCGGTGATGAATCCAAAACCCCTGGGAGCCCACATTTTTCTACTTAATTTGCATTTTTTACATTCAGTATTACTTTGTATTAGTTTCAGGTATACAGCACAGTGGTTAGACAATCATATATGATACAAAGTGCTCCCCCTGACATTTATGATACCCATCTGGTACCACATAGAGTTATTACAATATTTTTTACTATATTGCCTATTTTAGTTTAGGTCCCTGTGACTATTTTGTAACTACCAATTTGTGTCTCTTAATCTCTTCACCTTTTTTATCCCGCCTGCCACCCACATCTGCTCTGACAAGCATCATTCCCTTTCCTGTTTCTGGTTTGCTTATTTGTTTATATTGTTCATTAGATACCACATATAAGGGGAATAATGTGATATTTATCATTCTCTGATATTTTATTTACTGTAATATCCTCTAGGTCCATTCACGATGTTGCAAATGGGAAGATTTTCTTTTTTTGTGACTAACATTCCCTTGCATTGTGCCCCACAACTTTTTTAGCCACTTGTTCGAAGGGCACTTGGGTTGTTTCCAGATCTTGGCTGCTGTAAACACTGCTGCAACGAGCATAGGGGTGTGTGTATTCTTTTGAATTAGTTTTTTTGGATTTCAGAAAGTCTGAGCCACTAAATACAACCAACAAAATTGAAACAGCAATAAAAAAAAACTTTCAACAGACAAAAGTTCTGGAACAGATTGCTTCACAAGTGAATTTTACCATTCAAAAAATAAAAACCTATAAAACTAAAACCAATCCTTCTCAAACTACTCCAAAACATTCAAGAGGAAGGAAGCCTTTCCAGCTCATTTTATGAAGCCAGCATTATCCTGATTTCAAAACCAGATAAAGGCCCTGAAAATAAAGAAAATTATAGGTCAATATCCCCGATAAACATCGACGCCAAAATCTTCAGCCAAAAATTAGCAAACCAAATTCAGGAATACATTTAAAAGATTATACACCATGATCAAGGGGGACTTATTCCTGGGATGCGAGGGTGCTTTGAATGAATGAATGTGATTTGCCACATAAATATATTAAGGATAAAAATCATAGATCATATCAATAGGTACAGAAAGAGCAGCTGACAAAACCCACCACCCATTTATGATAAAATCTAGCAATGTGTGGATAGAGGGAACATGCTTCCACATAATAAAGTCCATATATGAGAAACCCACAGCCGACATCATACTCAACAGGAAAAACTGAACATGTTTCCCTTAAGATCAGGAACAATATAGGGATATCTACTTTTACCACTCTTATTCAGCATATCACTGGAAGTCCTAGCCACAAGAATAAGACAAAAAGAAGGAATAAAAGGCATACAATTTGGAAAAGAAGAAGTAAACCTGTTATTATTTGCCTATGACATGATACTGTATACAAAGAACCCTAAAGATTCCATCAAAAAAACTACTAGAACTGATAAATGAAATCAGTAAAGTAGCAGGGAACAAAATAAATATTCAGAAATCAGTTGAATTTTTGTATTTTCAGAAATCCAGTTGCATTATGGAATGCACTATCAGAAAGAAAAATAAAACTACTTACAATTGCATAAAAATACCTAGTAATAAATTTAACCAAGGAGGTAAAAGACCTCTACTCAAAAAATTATAATACATTAAACTAAGAAATTGAAGAAGATACAAATAAGTGGAAGCATATACTGTGCTCATAGGTAGGAAGAATTTACATCATTAAAATGTCTGTACTACACGAAGCAATCTATAGATACAACACAATTACTATCAAGATATCAACGGCATAATTCAGAGAACTAAAACAAATATTCCAAAAATTTATATGGACTCACAAAAGGCCCCAAATAGCCACAGTGACTTTGAGAACAAAGAACGGAGTTGGAGGAATCATGCTACCTGGGAGCCCGGGCTTGAAAGGACATTCGCGCTTTTGTAAATTTTGCCTCCAGAAACTCTGTCAGATTTTCACAAATATCAGAAACAAATCCCATATGAATTCTGGCCATGGAAAGAAAAGTAACTTCTTTGAAATATACTCAGAATGCTCTCCATAATAAATCCTGCCCTCTAAGGAAAACCACTTTAACGAAGTACTCTGACTTCTGGGGAGGGCAATTAGCCAACTCAAGCCCTTTCTAGACTTTCTGGCTCAGGTAAAGGTAAGGAAAATAACTGGCTAAGAAATGACTGAAGATCACAGACCTGGTATTCAACATCACTTAAAAAGCTAAAATTTAAACATTAGATTAGAGAACACTTTCTCTCCCCCAAACCCACCACCACAGTAGATTAGAATAAAGCAACCTGCAAGGCACTGGCTCTATTTAAGAAAGAGATTTTAGGATAACCTGAGAAAACAGAGGAGAAAAAAAATTAGAAGAAACCAAAGCCTTCAACATCTTCAGCGCTGTAAACATTAAACTCAATTCAACTGATGGAAAGATTAACATAAATTTCTGTAAGACAGAGCTACTTGTGTCACTTTCTATCACCCGATGCTTAATGTATAGCTTTCAAGAAATAAAAACACAGGCTAAAAGGCAAGAAAAAAATGAACTGAAAAGATAAAGCAAATATTAGGACCAGATTCAGATGACAAAATATTTGGAATTATCAGAAAAAGGATTTAAAATAAATCTGATTAATGTTCTAAAAACGTTAATGGGGGGAGCATAAAACATAAAAGAACAGAGAGGTAATGTGAGCATATAGATAGAAACTCTAAGAAAGATTCAAATATATTGTGCAAAGTAAGGAAAGCTTTAGCATCCATCAACACTACACTGGGTATGACTGAGAAAGTCAGTGAGCTTAAAGATATGTTAGTAGAAACTTCCCAAACTTAAAAGCAAAGAAAAACAACAAATGATAAAGCAAGGAAAATTTAGTAGTTTGTGATAATGGTAAAAGATGTAACATATTCATAAAACTGCAACAGTAGAAACAGAAGAAAGGAATAGAAAAAAATTATAAATAATGGATAAGAATTTTCTAAAATTTATGACAGGCATCAATCCACAACCCAAGAGCATAGTAAACACCCAAGAAGAAAAAATACCAATAAATTTACACCTAGGCATATTAAATTCAAACTAAAGAAAACCAAAGACAAAGAGAACATCTTTAGAGAAGGGGAAAGGTCCAACTTAACTCGAGAGCTGTAAGTATATGGAATTCATTAGACTTCCTGTCAGAAAAAAAGTAAAAAAGGAGAGAATTGAGTAAATATTTAAATATCTGAAAAGAAAACGTACAATGTGGAATTATTGTCAACTAGCAGTTGATAACAGAAAGCTATATGGAAAAAGCCAAAACAATTGGAGATTAAGTAACACATTTCTAAATAACCTATTGCTTAAAGAGGAATTGTCAAATAAAAATGTGTTTTGACTACATGCAATTAAAAATATGACTTATCAACATGTGTGGGATGTGGAAAAAGCAGTACTGACATAGAATTTTACCATGGAATGCATATATTAGAAAATGAGAAAGATGTAAAATCGATAATCTAAGCTTCCACTTTTGAAAAGTAGGAAACATAGTACAACATAAGCCTAAAGTAAAGAAAATAAAAGAAGTAATTAAAATTAGAACAAAAATCAATATAATTATAACTAAAAAAATAGAGAAAATCAACAAAATGAAAGTTTGTTTCTTACATAAGAACAATAAAACTGTTAAAGTTCTAGCTAGACTAACCAGGTAAAAAGATAAAACACAAATTACTAGTATCAGAAATATCATATTAGGAGGATTGGTCATTACTGTAATTCCCATGGACATTATAAAGATAATAAAAGAATATTATAAGTAACCCTAAGCCCACAAAATTGATATAAGGTGAAAATGACAAATTCCTTGAAAAATACAAACTACAAAAATCACAGAAGCTAAAATAGTTAATTTGAATAGCTTTATATCTATTAAAGAACTTAAATCAATAATTAATTATCTTCCAAAAAATGAGCCAAGATCAAATTATTTCACTGGTTATTTCTACCAAGTATCTAAGAAAGATATGATACCAGTTTTCTACAATTTTTACAGAAAAAGAGAAGCATAGGGAATGCTTTTTCACTTATGTTGCTAGAATTACCCTAATATCAAAATCAAACATTATAAGAAAAAAATACAGAATGTTATTTTTCATGAACATAGAGGCACATTATTCAATTAAACACTAAGCAAATTAATTCAAACAATGTATAAAAGAGTACATGCTATTACCAAGTAGAATTTATTTCAGGTATGCAAGGCTGATTCAATATTTGAAAATCAGTTAATATAATCCATCAACAAAAAAAGTAAAATTATATAAATTTTATATGTTATACATTTTATATAACTTATATAAAAGAAGTATAATTATAACAATAGATGTAGAAAAAGCATTTAACAAAATCCAAAATCCACTCATTATAAAAATGTCCAGCAAGGTAGGAACAGACTGTAACTATGTCAACTTGATAAAGAACATTTATAAAAAATGTATAGCTAATACCATATGTAATGGCGAGATTTCAGATTATTTTCTCCTAAGATCAGTAGCAAAGAAAAGATGTTTCCTATACCACTTTTCTTCAGTATCATACTGGATATCATTCATAATGTAATAAACAAAAAGTGAAATAAATTTATACATAATTAAGGAAAAAATAAAACTGTGTTTGCTCACTGATGATATGGTTATCTGTATAAAGAACTCCAAAGCAACAGGGAAACAAACATAGAGAACAATAATAAAAGACTCCTGGAAGTAAAAAAAAAAAAAAAAAGTTATTGCTTTTCTAAATATCAGCAGTGAACAATTAAAATTTGAAATTAAAAATACAATACCATTGACATTAACACACTCACCCCCTAAAAAACCTTAGCTGTAGGTCTAATACAATATGTAAATAAAATATATATAAAGAAAAACTAAAAGCAAACAAAAAAAACTCTAATGAAAGAATCCAAAATACAAAGAAGCAAAGTAATATTCTATGTTCATGGACAGGAAAACTCAATACTGTCAATTCTTGAATCTATAGATTAAAACAACTCCAATTGTAGTCTCAGAAAGTCATTTAATGAATATTGGCAAACTGATTCTAATGTTTATAAGGAAAAGCAAAGGTTCTGAAGAGCCAACAAAATACTGCAGAGGAAGAACAGTGTCTCAGGACTGACACTATCCAACGTCAAAATTTATACCGTAGTATTAAAGACAATGTGGTATTAGTGAAAGACGGACAAATAGATGAATGCAACTGAGAGCCAAGAAGTATACCCTTATAAATATAGTCAACTTGTTACAGAACAGCCAGTGCTGCTGCCAAACAGACAGTGGAGTTCTACTGCTCAATTTTATCAGCTCCTCAGTGCCTTTGACCCTTTTTTGGCCACCGTTTTACAGAAGGGGCAGAAGTTTCCCAGCCACACACAGGCACACGAAGGTATCAACCCAAGGTGGGACCTCCCACCCTGACAGCTCACACAGGCTCTGTATAAGCTCCTTCTGGCTGGGTCATTAGCTCGCCAGTTGTTCACCCTCCCTGGAAGAAGGAAGCCTATTTCCCAGGCTGCAGCTTCTGTGATCTCTTTCAGGAAAACTACATGCACACTGTGCCTCTGTCTGTACCTACGCATGGGCACGGCATGGGCACATCACCAGACTGATGTCAGCATATGGGTCCCCACAAATGAGATAGTTCTTAAAGGAGTTAATTATCCTAAAATGATATTCTCATGCTTGATTGCAATTATCTCAATTTTTTAAGTCATGTATACAAATGACTTTAACTACAAATATAATTGTCATGTTGAAAGCAAGCTGTAGGAGGGGAGATAATAAAAATAATAAAGGAACTATTGGATGATTTGTTTTCTAGGACAAGGTACTGCATCAACACAAAATAATGAAGTGGTGTATGAACAAGTAAAACAGCTTTTTAATTTAATTTTAAATACTGTTTCCCCTCTGGATTATAAATATTTCTCCATTAGTTACTAACATATATGAATTAAAATTTATATCAACAGTCTTAGTCACAAAAGAAAAAAATAAGTAGAAAACTATGTAATTGTGTCTGAGAAATAAAATACTCAGAAATGTTGATTAGTGTGGGAGGGATAAATTATTAAATCTACCCACCATATCCATTTTTTTAATATCTACCATTCAATTTTGTATCCTTAAGTGTTCTCATACAATCGTTAGTAAAGCACTAATTAGTATTTAAGAACGGATTCATTTATGTTTGACCTTTAGGTAATTTCTGTTTTTAAATTCTATTTCTAGCAAAACTAATTTATTTTAGTTCTGAAAATCCAACATTTAATTAAAATAGTCTTGTCATTTTTTCCTGTGCTTAGTAAAGCCATACTTCTCATAACATTGAGTGTCATCATTAATTATTTTTGGAGGAAGAAGAATTGCTTTTTAACAATTATTTATTTAAAAATTATTGATTGATTTTTGTGTGTGAGAGAGAGAGAGGAAGAAAGAGTGAGAAAGAGAGATAGAAATATCAAGCTGTTGTTCCACTTATTTATGCATTCATCAGTTGATTATTTTATGTGCCCTGACCAAGGATCAAACCCACAACCTTGGCATATTGGGACAATTTTCTAACCAACTGAGCTATCCCGCCAGGCACCAATGACTTAGTTTTATTATTATTTCCTCTGAAAAGTTTCTTGCAGAATTGACAAAAATTTTAAAGTTGTAATTATGTCTATTTTTTCATCATAATCAGGAAGTAGAGAGTATTATGATTATACAGATGAGGAAATTAAGACAGATAATTAAAATAATTTTTACAATTAATTAAAAATGAAAATGGAAAAAAGGTTAATATATCATGTACCTCACTTACCTTTATTCAATAAGCTATAGCACAGGAATCATTTACTATCTTCCTAAGAGTGTTACAAAAATGTAAAGTTCACATTTGTCCTTACTTTCTACTCATGTCTTAACTTTAAGCAAGCAGTATCTATCTGCTTTATATGTAGGTTCCATTCAGGCTATGCATTTGGTTTGAGTTCATTCCTTGAGAGAGTGTAGAACAAACTATCTCAATGTGAAAAACATCTGTTTAAAACTTGAAGACTACACAGCAGAAAGAAAGAAGGAGCTCCTATCCTTTATGACAGCATGGATGGAACCAGAGAGCATTATGCTAAGTGAAATAAGCCAGGCCACAACAACTAAAAGGACACATGGACAAAACCAAGAGGGCGTGGAATCAGGGGAAGGAGGTGGGGAGGGCTGGGGTAGGGGTGGGGGTATATTTCTTGGGGTATAGTTGTTTGCAATGTTTTTTTTTCTTCTCTTTCATTTCTGATTTTATTTGGGTCCTCTTTCTTTTTTTCTTGATGAGTCTGGTTAAAGGTTTATTGTTCTTGATTATCTATTGAGAGAACTGGCTCCTGGTTTAATTGACATTTTGTATATTTTTAAGACTATTTTGTTTATTTCTGCTCTGATATTTATTATCTCCTCCCTTTCACTTTCTTTGGCTTCATTTGTTGATGTTTTCTCATTCCGTTAGGTCTAAGGTAAAATCATTTATTTGAGATTTTTCTTGATTCTCGAGGTAGGTCTGTAGCAATCAAACAGATAATCAAACACAAGCTCAGTACTTGCTAAGGTGATACAGTGACAGTCTGCTTTGTAGTCTGTTCGACTGCATTCTACACCCATTCATTCTCTGCTTCAAGCTGCCTTTTGATGTATGAGATGTCTTAGCAGTAAGATTCTTATGTTAGAAAGAATTTTTATCTGAAATCATACTAGTTTTAGAAAATACAAGATTTATAACTGGGAAACTAGAATTGATCCAATGAAATTTCAGAAATGGACCCAGCCTGTGTGGCTCATTTGGTTGAGCACTGTCTTGCAAACCAAAAGGTCACTGGTTCTATTCTCAGTCAGGGCACATTCCTGGGTTGCAGGTTCAGTCTCCCATCAGGGCACATATAGAAGTCAGTCAATTGATGTTTCTCCCTCACATCAATGTTTCTACCCCTCTCATTCTCCCTCCCATCCTCTCTCTAAAATCAAAAATATTTTTTTAAGGAAAGTTAAGAAATGAACCAACGGAAGCAGAGACTCCAAAGCTGGAGAGGCCTAGAGAGAGCTTACCACCTGCATATCCTCTTTGAATTTCATATCCCTTATTCTTTCTTAGAGCTATTTTCAGTCTCTGAAACTGACATGCATTGTAGGCATATAATTATGAATCTCTAACCAAAGAGGACTTAAAAAAATCCCAAAGAAACATTCTGAATGCTTAGCAAACATTGACCCAGAATGGAAGAACATGATAACACAGCATCACCTACTAATGTAACTTTTGAGTAGGGTTCAAGAGACTATAGTATTGGAAGCCCCCACATTGCTGGAGTGGGGAGAAGCCACTTCCCCAAATAAAATGAGGTCTCATTACCAGGAGAAAGAGTAATAAATGTGTACAGATTAAAGTAACATATATGCATTGCCACAGTTGTCAAAATGTAATATTCTAAGATATTTTTAGAGATCCCTGGAGCAAAATATATTAAGGAAGTTTAATTTAAAAAATGTATTCACAGCTATCTGCTTCTGGAATAAATCGAACTGCTTCCAATCAAGAGAAAGATTTAAAAGGATTACCTTATTCATTGTTTCTCAAATCCTGTCTTTATATGAAAGCCCAGGGGGAACTGGAATAACTCCCAGTGTGAACAACACGTTGAGTCATTCTACTTTTAAATCCAAATATTACTTTGGAAACAGACCTCAATAAATTTCCATTGTCCTCCATTGGAACAACCCTAACAGTGTAATTATAATACCTCCTGAGGCTGCCAGGAACCAATCATTTAAGTAGTTGCTTGAGCACCTAGTTCTTTCTCATTTCTTTCTAATGGAAAATAATTGGTTAGCTGGGCAGCTGTAATACAACTTTCCCAATACTCAGGTTCTCATTTTTAGAGCCAATCTTTTCCACTAATAACTATGTCTGAAGGAAATTGTTTCAAATATAATATGTTCATCTTAGGTCCATATTTTTAAGTGATCTGTGTTTATTAATTTAGTTTATGGAATTACAAAGATAATTCAGTTAACATAAGAAAAGTAAATGGCATTTTTTCATCTGCTTCCTTTTTTTTTTCAAATGACATGATTGTTTATATAGAAATCCTTAAAGACTCCACTGAAAAACTATTAGAAACAATAAACAAATACAGTAATGTCACAGGACACAAAAATCAATGTATAAAAATCCACTGTATTTATATATACTAGCAATGAAATTTCAGAAAGAGTAAAGAAAAAAACAATTTCTTTTGCAATTGCAAAAGTTAAGAATAAAATACCTAGGGGTAAACTTTAAAAGGAGGTGAAGGACCTATATAATGAAAACTCTGAAGTATTATTAAGAGAAATTCAAAAAGATACAATGAAATGGAAAGATATTTATTGTTCTGATGTTTAATACCATTGTTTTTACTTTCACTACAGGAATAGACATGACAGGCTCATTTTGTTTTCTAAAATTGCTGACATTTTCTAATTTGAAATAAACGGATGTGGGTACATGGCAGAGAGACCTGCAAAGAGGCTGCTGTGAAATCACTGCAGGAAGTAATAATCATCAATAACAGGGTATAGGCCCATGGAAATGTAAAGGAAGATATAGTTTAATCCTTTATTAAATGATATGGATATTTCTATACTGACAAAAACATGTCATAAAACACATATTGATATGAAAAAAGGGATTTAAAAGCTACTGAGTTTCTAAAGTGGAGGATATTCAAAAGTAAAATTTTAATAACTACAAAATACATTGTTAGAGAGAATATCTACCTTACCCATGAATGTGAAGTAACAGAATCTTTCACTGAAAAACATGAATGGATGACCGAGAGCAATGAGCGAAGAGGAAAACAACACACAAGGAAACATGAACCAGGTGAACAAAAGAACAGAGGACTCAGAGGTTAGCGAATAATTAAGTTTAAGAGCAAGCAGACTTCATTTGGACATGCAAGAACTCATGTTATGTCAGTCACAGGTCTTTTCCTTTATGTTCCCTCGGGAGGTATTACAGCTGTTATCGAGAGCTCTAGATATCCCAGAAACCGAGCCTACTTCAGGAGGCAAAAAATATAAGGGCCATTCATTCTAAGAGGAGGACAGTGAAACTGGCCTAGAAAGTAATTGGTACAAATTAAAATAAAAATTTTGGCGGCTTCCAGAAAAGTACCTTAAATAAATGGGTTCTTTATAACAGATAATGATTAAGTAGCTGGGGGTCCTTAGGCATATACAAAAACACAAATGAGCAAGTAGTTATATTAATTTTAAAAATACAGAAAATATATAAATCCAATAAGCATTCTTCCTCTCTCTCCTTTCTTTTTAAAGGCAACATACTCTCTAAAAATATTTGAGCAAAGAAATAAACATTTGTGTGTTATAAACTGATATAAAGTTAATAGAATAAAAATAAAAATAAATATGTATATATGTTGTTAACAAAGATTTAGAAATGTAGATGGAAAAGGTAAAACTGTAATAAGTGTCAATTTTTATGGAAGTACAGATCATGTTCAATATTGACAAATTAATAAATATATGTGTGAATATAATATTTACAGTTATTGAGATAATGATCTAAATTCTGAAAAACTGACTATTCAAAAGTGCCTCTGAATGGAGAGGAGTAGATTTTCATTTTTAGGTTATATCCTTCAGTACTGACTGGATTTTACTATCTAGCAAGTGGACTAATCTTATAATATTGATAAAGCAGCTTAAAAATAGAAAAATGAAGCTATATCCATAAAATCATTGAAAATATTATTACTAAACTGGAAGGATGATTACTAACAAATGATTACTTTTTACTATTGCTCACACTAATTGCTATCAGTGCTAATGGCCTCATATTTGTACATCGTCATCAACCATCAACACCCATTGCTCTGCTAATGCAGAACGCCACTCTTTTAGCCCTTAAACACCTTTTTTTGGTGATGCTGTGGTACAATCTCCCAGCCAGTAGGCTTTCATAAACAGTAATGAACTATGTGAAGCAAGCAGTGACCTCGAGATGACAGATATCATTATATTTCTTTTTGCATTAAAACTTTCATAGCGAAGAGGATACCCCTCTTCTGGTGAATGTAAACCAGTGTTGGGATATTATAGATTGCAGTAAAATAAATACACTGGGTATACTTAGAACCAGAGAAACTCATGGCAGCCTCCAGGGAGAGGTTTCACTATCATTCTTACTCCATCCTTTAAGACATTTTTTTCTCTGTGATAAAAGCTAGGACTAGGCTAAATCAGCCAGCTTCTTTTCCCAGGAGATAAAAGGAAGAAGGAATAAACTGCAGCTGGACTGTTACCTTCATCAAAGACAGTATGGGGAGACCTCTTAAAGAATTTTGTTATGGTATCTCTTCTTGGGAAACAAGAAGTAAGACATGAGAAACCCAAGAACTTGGTTTGTAAAACTCATTCTTCAGAATGAAAATGTAGTTGAAATTTTATACATATTACTACTTATTTCCTTTTGCTATTTGAGGGTTCCACACTTGACTTCACAAAACAGCACATAAAATTTTTATGCTTGTAATGAAAAGTACTAAGAAATAGTAAAACAATTATAAATGCTGATACAAGAACCATAAGGAGATGGATTCCTGTACACTGACTGCCACTGTGGCAATGACCTTAAGTGAAGTCCATTGTATGATTAGAGCCTTGGTAGCAGTCTGAGACTGTGCTGCATACATTCTGTTTATTTAATCAATGCTGACTTCAGACCCCACGTGCTGATTTCTCCTCTTAACAGAGATATTGCAGTAACTCTTCAGTGGGTAAACCAGGTTTCAAGGGAAGTTACTACCTACCCTCATTCATCCTAAGCAAGCACCTTGGACTGTTAAAGTGTATGATGTCATGTGTTTCTAAATGGGGAGTTTTTGTTTGTTCATTTGTAAGGGAGGGTTGAAGCAGTGAAAGATTCACTATTTTCTGTAAAATAGTTCACAGTTCTCTTCTTCTCTTCCACTCCTGAATCAGATACTAATCTCACTGAATAAGTCAGAGGTATTCTAGAGGTGGTAATTAAAGGCAAAATATTTTTAAACTCTATGAATTCATACAGGGCTTATATGAATTTCTATGCATGAATCTCATTAAGGAAGTTGAGACTATCTAGCAGCCATTAACTACTATGTACAAACAACACATGCTTAAATAGTAATTGTTATATACTTATTTCCTTTTATGCCAGAGCTTTTAACAAATAACTTCTATGCTTAATCACATTATAATGCAAATATTATTTGCCCAATATACAGGAGGAAAAAGCTACGCTCAGCAAATATAAGTATGTGCTTAAGGTCACGTAGATAATAAGCACCTAATCTAAAACTCAAGCCAGACTATCCGATCATCACTCTCTTTCTTCTCACTGTTTTGTTCTGGATTTCAAATAATATTGTTTTGACAATTGTCTTTCACCTGCAACGGCCTTTTCTGCAGCTTGGACCATGAACCAGTCTGGCCCATAGAAAGTTAGGATGTGAAGTACCTGGGAGTCATCAGATTTTGAGATTTAAGTGCAAGCAGCCCATGAATGTTGGCTCAAGATGATAGAAACCACAGCTCAGGGTTCTGATGCCAGAAAAATAAAACCCCATAACTTCTGGCTATAAAATCCCTGGGGGTTGTGCCTGAGTGAGATGGAGGTAAAGAGGGAATCTTAAAGGCAGCAAGAGAAAAGTAGTTACCTACAAGGGAGCACCCATCAGACTGTCAGCTGATTTCTCAATAGACACTTTGTGGGGCAGAAGGGATTGGAAAAAAATATTCAAAGTGATACAAAAGCAAGGACCTCCAACCAAGACTACTCTACCCAGCAAGGCTATCATTTAGAACTGAAGGACAGATAAAGATTTTCCCAAACAAGAAAAAGCTAATGGAGTTCATCACCACCAAACCAGGATTATAAGAAATATTAAAGGGTCTTCTTTAAGAAGAAGAAAAAGAAAAAAAAGAGATAAAAAGTATGAATAATAACGTGTCAATAAATACTTCTCTACTAACAAATATTTTAGATGCAAATAGATTAAATGGTCCGATCAAAAGATTATATAGTGACTGAATAAGTAAAATAAACCCCTGCATATGTTGTCTACAGGAGACTCACTTCAGATCAAGACAAACACAGACTGAAAGTAAAAGGATGGAAGAAATTTCATGAAAATGGAAACAAAGAAGTTGGGGCACCAATGCTAATGACAGACAAAATAGACTTCAAAACAAAAGAGACAAAGAAGGGCTCAGCAACTCCACTTCAGGGTATTTATCTGAAGAAACTCAACACTAAATCAAAAAGACATTTACATCCATATGTTCATTTCAGCATTGTTAACAATAGCTAAGATATGGAAGCAACCTAAGTGTCCATCAAGAGATGAATGGATGAAGAAATGGTGCCTTTACATGATGGAGTATGACTCAGTCATAAAAAAGAATAGAATCTTGCCATCTGCAACAACAGGGAAGGATGTAGAGGGTATTGTGTTGAGTGCAATAAGTCAGACAGAGAAAGACAAATACCAGATACAAATACCAGATTATTTCACTTATATGTGGAATCTAAAAAACAAACAAAAGCACAGAGCAGAAATAGACTAATAGATACAGAGAGCAGTTTGATGGTTACCGGAAGGGAGAAGGGTTGAGGAGGTGGGTGAAAACATTGAGAGATTAAGACGTTCATATTGGTAGTTACAGAAGTCATGGGGATATAAAATGCAACATAGGAAATATAGTCAATAATATTATAATGATTACATATGGTGTCAGATGGATACTAAATTTTGGGGGGTGATCACTTTGTAAGTTATATAAATATCTAATCATGGAGTTACACCTGAAACTAATATAATACAAGGTCCAGCAGAACTAACAACTGCTTGAGTGTGGTTGGTAGGGTAATAACATGGGTGTAGTAATTTATAGTTTTAATTTGAACATTTCACCTAAAATGTCATAGGGTGTGCTTGAGTGTGATATTGTTATGTTACAGAATTACATGCTTATGATTTTGTAATAAAAAGGGGCATTATTTGTGCCAGACCCTGTATACACTCTAACTTAATAATAAAAAGATACAATTTTAGTAAATGCTAATAGATTTATATGCAACCAAATTTAATAAAATGATTGTTAGTATGTATAATGTAACATAAACATGCTTTCATTTTCATTATGTATAAAGACTGCTTTGTCAAAATAAGAAAACACTAAAATTATGAAAACAATTTTTTTTAGATTGTAGACATTATTTATTTATTTTTTGTTGTTGTTCAATTACAGTTATCCCCATCTCCCCCCATTACTCTCCCCCACCTACCCACCCTCACCTCCCACATTCAGTCCTCCCCCCACCTCATTGTCTTTGTCCATGGTTCCTTTATACATGTTTCCTGATGACCCTTCCCCTTCTTTCCCCAGTTATCCCCCTCCCCCCTCTCCTCTAGTCACTGTCAGTTTGTTCTTTATTTCCATGTCTCTGGTTCTATTTTGCTCACTTGTTTATTTTGTTGATTATGTTCCAGTTAAAGGTGAGATCATATGGTATTTGTCCCTCACTGCCTGGCTTATTTCACTTAGCATAATGCTCTCCAGTTCCATCCATGCTGTTGTGAAGGGTAGGAGCTCCTTCTTTCTCTCTGCTGCGTAGTATTCCATTGTGTAAATGTGCCAGAGTTTTTTGATCCAACAATTTCAATAAAATATTTCTTTCTTTCTTAGAAGTTCAAACAGGCAATGCTTCCTCATATGTAGTTTTAAAACATGCAACCATATAATTTCATGATGAATTATTGCTGAAAATGTATTTCATCATCTAAACATTTAATTGATGACAATTACAAGGAAGTGGGATACTACATAAATGACCCAGGGTTATTGGAAAGCTCTCAGTAATTGAAAATAATAAAAATTTTTGTGCAAATTATGAGTTAAGTTTTCAGATATGTGTAAATTCTTAATAAGGAAACCACTATCTTAAGTGATTTTAAGTGTGACTTCTGTTTTTATGAGGTTTTGGCTCAGAAAATCAAACTGCCACTTAATTTGGCTCTGGTAAGCCCATTGTCTTCCCTTCGTGTCCTTCTTGGGATACATTTTTCTCTTTATTCTTGAAGATTTATTCATGAACTCCCATTGACATTTATAGGGGTGGTATAACTCTATCCCCTACACAGCAAGTGGTAAATGAAATCCCCTTGGCACAATTTTCTGGCATTTAATGAGTCTTAGGCTTTATAAAATACAATTACGGTTTAATGTTACTAATGTAAATACCAAAAAGATATGGGAAAGGGAATTAAAGATGCCCTTTATAATGACACATGAGAAGCCACACTTTCTCAAATTGAAAGACACAATTGAGGGGAGTTTTCACATTATCCTTCTGATTACCACTAGTTTGGGGAATAGTGCTGTCTCTTGTGGAGTTAATAAATATTAGATCCAAAATCTAACTTAAACGTGAGATCACACAGTTTTTTGTTTTTAGGTTTTCTTTTTGATATGGGAAACAATATCAAAGTTGTTTTATTGCTAGTGCTTGACTTTTTAAATGGTAGATATAGTATTTATAGCTCACCTTGCTTGCAAAAGACTGTAATCATTTACAGATTTGTTTCATTTGAGTAGCCTCAATGTTAGGAGAGTTATAAAATTTCTAGTGGGAAGGTCACAAATAATGATAAACAAGTAATCTGGGAATAAGGAAGATGCAATTCATAGTGCTAAAAAATGCCATGCTCTTAAAGATTTCAAGACTGAAAACCCCTGCTAGCACAAAATATAAAAATCAAGTCTGGTTTGCCCCTTGAAAGTCAGTACACTATACATTACAGGTAAAATACAGATATATCAGGAATTTGCACCTCTCACAAAATTTACCCTTATCTTATGTCACAGTTTCTTTAATCCCACTCTTAGTAATTTGCCTTTGTGTATTTCAAAGGAATTTTGAAAACTATCTTCTGGAGCCCATTTATAAAAGTGAGTCCAGAAGAAATCTACTGGTCCTTATGAATCAGGAAGGAACAACATGATGTCATTAACAGCCCAGTGGACCTTTCTTTTCTAGCCAGCAAGCCAGCTGAGAATCTGTATTTGTTTGAATTGAACAAGTTGCAAACTGGAAGAAATGGGACCATAGAATCACAGGAATAGGGAACATGTAATAAGGGGTAGAGGGGACATTTTTGACCATGTCATAATGAGCAAGAAGCCAGTTCGGCTCACCATGGTAGCTGGAGACTAAGATTACAACCCAGTCTCATGATTCATTCAGTTCAATGGTTGCTTTATAGTACGGGGTTGTGCAGTAGACAGAACTGGATTAATGTCCTTCATTTTTACATACATAAATAAACAAAATAAACAAACAAGCAGAACAGAGACAAAATCACAGATACAGAGAACATTTTGATGATTGCCAGTTGGGAAAGGTGTCAGCAGGTGACACCTTTGCTGAAGGAATTAAAAACTGGTGAAGGGATTAAAAAGTACAAATTGGTAGTTACAGAATAGCTATGGGGATGTAAAATGCAGCATAAGAAATAGAATAACCAAAGGACGTGTATGCATGACCCATGGACATGGACAATGATATGGGGATTGTCTGAAGGAGTGAGGGGGTCTGGTTGGAGGGGAGGAAAGATGGGGACAAGTGTAATCACATGATCAATAAAATACAACTTGAAAAATATAAATAAATTAAACTTCTTTAACCTTATTTTCCTAATCTGATAATCCAAAATAGTTTTTAGCATTGAAGAAGATGATGGGTAAGGTGACGACTAGGTTATTTGGCAAGTGGGAATGCTCCCTTTGTGTGAAGGCAGGGGACTCCTGGATGGTAGTTGCCGTGACCAGCAGTGAGATCTTGCTCTTCATGTGGAACTACAAGTTCTAACAGAAAGGTCGTCATAATCAGGTCACCCACCACATTTGAACACCTGTTACTTAAACTCAGTTTCAGCTCATGAATAATTTTAAATGATTTCACTTTGCATAGATTTTGGAATTTAATGGAAAACTTGAGTTGCTGTGGCATTCTTTCCATATGTGCTGCTTTACCCTGGGATGGTTATCACTGTGGTTTTTTATATGTAACAGCTCTCCGAGATCATACTATTTTGCAATGCAGTTTGGTCGCAGCCATCAGAAGTACCATCAATGCTCTGCAGGCCCAGAGTGGCGTGGAAAGTGTGCACGAAGTGATACACAGAATGATACCATGTAATGTGTTTGTAGTCGAGTAAATTTGATTATATTTCAGATGGAAGATCCTGAATTTCTGCCACATTTATGGTCTCGTGTTTATTTTCTGCACTCTACTATTCTGAAACCATCGTGTGTGAAGAAAGCTAATCTTTTGACTTTTAGAGGATGAATAGGAGAGTGGAGATATGTTTCCATAAATCGGTATTAAATTCTTATTGTTTTTCAGATTAAATACAAGCTCTTTGTGTGCATTTAGCAAGTAACGTTTATGTTGTTTTTTATAGTCCCTTGCTTCTAAAGAACATTCCCTGGCTCCCACAGGTAACATGTGGAAGAACTAAAATATGATCAATGTTCTATTAGGCTGCTTTCTAGAATTATGTTAACTTGCTGAGTCCATTTGCAGGTGAGAAGGAAAGCGCACACACACAAATACAGAAACATTTACTAACACACATCAGAACCTTGGTCACTCAGAATCTGGCTCTTTGGGCTGGCACAGTTTGACCAGTCACATTAAACAGTTGCAACATGCCCGCACAATGTAAGAAAACGTAACTCTGTCTCTTGCCAGGATCCTCAAACAAAGTCAGACTTCTTCTTGATAGCATGGACGTTTGCAGGTTTGCTGCCTATACCTCATAGACATATTGAAAGAATTTAAAAGCATGAGTGCTTATAAAAGAAAAGTCAAATAACCTTGTCAAATCCTTCATTTCAGTAATAGGATTGCAATAAATGCCCCCATTTACTATTTTTAAGTCTTTGTGTATTAATTTGTGGTTATGGAAATGCTCATGAGGTTATCTGGTATTTCATCAATTGCACATTTGACTTATTTAATATTGGCAAATCAAATTAGTCTTAAATTAGTAGGCATGTAATTCTAGACCATGAGTCAACAAACTGTGACTCCACAGGCAAAATCTGGCCTGTTGTGTGTTTCTGGAAATAGTTTCCTACGGTACCACAGCTGTATTCATTCATTTAGGTGCTGTGTATGCTACTTTCAGGCTACACTGACAGAGTCCAGTAGTTGTAAAGCAGCTGTATAGTTCATAGACATAAAATATTTACTATCTGGTGCTTTATAGAAAAAGTTTGAGAACTCCTGAAGGTACATGCAGTGTCACTAATTTTTCTATTGGCAAATAGATACACACGTAATGGTAAAACCATAGAAAGTTTAATCTTTCTAAAATATTTAAATATAATTTTAATCTTAATAATTCAATTTTGCAGAAATAAAGTATTTAAATTTTTATTTTTCTCAAATATAATTTTATATTGTCTATTAAATTCAATGAAAATTTCAATTAGTTTGGAAAGAAATATTTTAAAAATGAAGAATAATTTTATTTTTAAATTTTAAATTAGCTATATTATTATTTCTATTAAAATATATTCAAATTTTACCCTTTGAACACAATTACATTTATGTTTAATCTTTTAAATCACTAAGAATGAATAAAAGTACAAAAATTAGAGAGGAATAAAAACAAAGTGGAGCTCAGGAAAGAGTAAAGGGTGATGACAAAAACAGAAATTTTGAAATTGGGGCAATATATTTCATCAAGGTAGGAGGTAGAGTAAAATTATTAAGTAGTTTTTCAGCTTAATTTATAACTTTGTTTACTTATATTTTTGCTTACTTAGGCCTATAGCATGTGGGTCTCCATTTGTCCTTTTATCCCAGGCCCTGCAAATGTCGGGATCAGTTCCAGCCTAGGCAGCAGGACGCTGCTTCGGAGAAGCTCTATCTGAATAAATCAGCCTAAATGTCATCAGCTTGTCTGTCTACTGGAGAGTGAACCAGCCCTCATCCTGGCAGGCTTGTTGATCAAAAGGAGCCTCTCAGCATCCTGTTGACAGTCACACTTGGCATTTGGAGCTAGCACCCAAGTCAGGATTGATTATAACATTTCATAGTTTCCTTGTTTTTTCCTTAATTGGGCACCTGCTATTTGGGTAAAGACAATGTTATTTTTAGTTGCTAAGATTTATACAGCTTTTGTGACTATAATTTTAACTTGTAATTGAAAATTCACTTTTTCTAAGATAATGTACAATTACTACAGTATAGATTTAAATTAGTTTATCTAGTTGCTTAGGTATACTGTAAAAACATACACAACAATTTTCTTCAATAAACGAAGTGAAGTTTGCCTAGTTATTTCAGCATCAGGAGAAATGACTGCATCTGTTTAACCAAATATATGTGATCAAATTAAAATACAGGCTGTGGTTATTTGCAAAATTTTCTCAGTTGAGCAAGGTAGGCAATGAAAAGCACATCAGTGAGACAGGCAGTCATGCTTCCAAAGAACAACTGAGGAAATAGAGGGCCGTGTGATTCTTCTGTGCAGAGGTATGCCTTGTGTATAGGACAGTGTGAACAAAGAAAAAAACAGGAATTGCAATGGCAGAGGCTAACTTTCAAAACTGAACTTGCAAATGAGCTTCCTCGGGTAGTCTAACCCAGGGTGGGGCAGCAAGGTTTATTTACCTAACAACAATGAATGTTTCTTCCAAGCAATAGTCTTATAACAACTAATCTGAAAGAAATCTAAAAATACATGCTTCCAACAGAAACATTTTAGAGCTGCATCTGCACACATCCTCTGGCATACTGAAACTGTAAGATTTCCTCAAAGATGTTCGGAAACACTCTCCGTTGGATAATTTTTCTGCTGTAACTTCTATCTGGGCTCCGAAGCTTCGTATTGATTTCACGCACTGAATCAAAGCGCAGAGGCCTTTCGGGATAGAAGTGTGTTCCCCTCCCTGAGTGCTTCCAGGTTGGCCCAAGTGCTCATTAAAGCTATTTGTCTCCCCAGGAAAAGGTACACCGTGAACGTAATTCAGAAGCTAAAACATTAGAGATTTCCCTGCTTGTTTCAATGAACTTTTTTGACCAACCACAAAAAGGACCAATGAAGTCTCATCTATTTCACCTTTTGCCTGACATCTCTGAAGCTCAAAAATATTTAAAATGAACTTGTCAGTCCCTTCTTATTTTACTCCTGATCTCTATATGTAATCCGTCTTTTTACTAGTCTCTGCAATCAATATAGTCCAGCAAAATTTTATTGCTCGGTGAAATCTCTTTTTCCATCTTTCTTTCTCTACTGCCTTCAACCTTCTTAGCCAAAGTCAGCACTGTCTGTGGCACCTGGCTCCTCACAATGGCACCTGACTCCTGATTAGTGGCTGGCTTCTGTTTTCACTCCCATTCAGCTGATTTTCCACATGGCAGTCAAACTGGTTTTTAAAGATTACCTGCTAGCCCTCCTCGCCTTTCAGTGTCTTCCCGTTAACTTCCAAATGCTACTCTTTAACATCAAGGTAGACTCTTTAACATTGTCTACCGGGTGGGCCTCACTGCTCCAGATCCTGCATCTTCCACTTCATCTCAGATATTCTTTCCTTTTGGAATTATGCTCCAGCTGAACTGGCTTTTTTCACATGGAATGTTTCTGTTTCCTATCACACGAGCATGGAATGGCCTATCTTTCCCAATCTAAAGTGGGTCTCCCTTGTGCCTTTTTGTCTCTCTCACCCTGTTCTTCATTATAGTGCTTATTACATTAACTCAAAATATATTTTTATACTTTTTATTAATTGCATTATGACCTTTCTACTCTATTATATTCTGAGCTCCAAGAAGGTAGAGACATCCTCTCTTTTGTTTGACACTAGATTTTTGTTAGAGCTTATATAGTGTCTATCCTATAGTCACAATAAATAATTAGTGAATGCATAATTGATAGATTGACTATATTAATTAATCAATAAGTTATGTGTGGGAGAGCAGATAAGGAAACCTTTAATACTGCTTTGAAGGAAGGTTTTTCTCCCCAGGAAAAAGAGCTTAAAATACAGGTAATATTCACCAATAGATGAAGATTAGCAAATATTAATACTCCTATATCTATGATGTACAACATACTTAAAAAATGAAAATGTACCTATGTTATAAGTTGAGAGAGACAAATTAATAGCTATATGTATATATACAATAAAGGGTATGTTGAGACTGAGTTTGAAGGTGCTAAAGTATTTGAAATTTTAGCTTATAGTGTAATGAGGAATCAATGAGGGTCATTTATTTATTTATTTTTAAGTAGCAGACGGATATGGTCATGTCTATATTTTATTAAAATGACCTCAATGTGTGTGTGTGTGTGTGTGTGTGAATGTTTGAGAGAGAAAGGGGTGGCAGCAAGGCAGATTTGAAGAAGGCAACTGAATTATAGTAGAAGAGACAATTTATTTCCCAGAACATTAAAATAGTTTAGAAAGAGACCACAAGAGATCCTGTCAAAGAACAGCATGAAGTGGAATTTACATCACAATAATGTAGGAAGAAAGAGTGTATCAAGAATGAATGCAGATTTAAGTTGGATATATCTGAAGCCTTTGAATATTTGTATTCAGATGTGAACTAAGATTATCCTTATCAATCCAGACATTATGATTTTTTCAAGGAGACATCTACAGAATAATCAGAAATTAAATTGGGCCTGAAACAACCAACCCATAACTTATATTATCAAGTCACTGATGTTTCAGGTAGCATCCTCATTTAGAAAGGTAGCAATGATGATTGTTAATGCTCATTTATTATTTTTATAGAGATTTCAAACATGTTCTTAACATAGCAATGTCCCTATTTTCCTTTATTCTTGTTTTAATTAATTTAATTATTATTTTTACAAACTGTTTTAGATATGATGATTTACCCAAAGATGATTCTGTAAAGCTCCGTGGAGTATTTAAGATCTCCATTTGATTCAAAAACCTTTGTCTTCTCTCTTTCTCTTTTTTCCAGTGTGTGTGGGAGGGAGGACTGACCATTTCCTTAAATATTGATGCAGTTGAGAATTTCCAGAGCTCATCTGGAAAATAAACATACAGTAAGTTATGGCTGCTCTGAACCTTATTCCTTCCCACCCCCGCAAGGACCTTCCTCAATGAGTTCCTCCCTCACCTACATCTTTCACGTGTTCCTGAGAATTCATGCCCTTTCTCTTACTAAACCCATGCCTTTCCCAAACCTTTCTGCCACCTTACCTCTTTGCTTCCCTTGATTACCAAACTTCTTAAAATTATGGTCTCCATCTTGGCTATAATGCATTTCTTAACCCCCATATTTTAAATGGCCTCCTCCTCATCTTCTAATGGCCTTTTCTTATGCCCCATTCCCACCCATCTCCTTTCCTGCGGAATTCGACATCGTTACACTTCAATTTTTTCAGCCCTTCTTTAGAAACTCACCTTCTAATTGGGTCTGGCTATTACTTCTTCACTCCCTTCACTGGCTCCCTTGTCTTTCTCTTATTTACCAAAAGGGACAATCTACCTGGCTCCATCCTTGGGCTTCCTTTATACTCTTTATTCTCTCCCCTCAAGTAGAGTTGAATATACACAAATAACTCTCAGGTTGTATCTCCTGCCCAACCTCTCCTAAATATTAATATTGTAAACTCACCTAAATATTCTCATCTGTCTATGCTGGAGCATGTCAGATTCAACCTGTTCAAAATCAAAGTCGGCTTTGCAGGTGGTTTCTCTGCCTATTGAAATCACACTTGAATTATCAGCCTGTCTCAAAAGCTATCTCATCCATTTTTCTAAATCCTAATCATCTCAGAACCTCCAAAACAGTTTATTCAAGTTTTTCACGGATGGTAATTATCTTAGGCTGAGTGGACTTACAGTTTTCTGAATACATTTGTAACTTTTATGCCTCAATTGTCTTACCTGGAAAATGGAGTTTTCATTGTAGGGTAGTCATGAGAATTAAATAAATTAACAGTGTTTAAAACAATGCCTGGAGCAAAATGAGGCACTCCACAGATCTAGTTGTTGTTATCTCTATACTACTACGAACTCGGTGAAAGTGGGGACTTGTTTTTGTTCATCTCCAAATCTCTTGTAACACTGGGCACTGCAATTGGCAATCAGAGATGAGTAAAATATTGAAGACATGGATAATAGGGAAGATTTATGTATTCAGAATTTTTTAAAATATAGAGCTCAACAGTTCAGGCTTTATTAGAAAGAGAAAATACTGGGGTAAAAAACACAATTTCCTTGGGATTTCACACCACTTTTATATCTAGGCTGGTATGGCAAAAATTGATATTCACAATGGTCTCCCTAATCATGGCTATTATTTTAAATTAATTATTTCTAATATATTCATAAAGAGCTAAGCATAGTGTCTAGCTCAGTGATGCTATATTATTGCTTGGAGATTTCATTTTAAAAGCCTTAAAATAACTGGCTTAATAGAATTTATTGAATAATAAATCAAGTACCTAAATTACATATAATAATTAGTCAATTGGCTAAATCTATTTAATATAATAACCAATTGGGGAATTAAAGGAAAAATTAAAAACAAGGTAAATTTTGGTGAAAAGGACAAAAAATGCAATTCATATAGTAAGAAAACTCCATAATGGCAGGAGAAAGTGCTCCTGGTTTAGCAGTATTCTTCCTGAAGGAGATTAAAGATTGTACCATAAACTGGGCAGTCAAGTGGGTTCGTACAGGTAAGCTAACAGCATATAACAGAGTCCCTGAAGAAAGCTCCTTTTATTCTGTTGGAAACATATTTTGTGGTGGTGAACATATGCGTGTTCTATCTGAGATAGTTTTTTTTAATATAGTTATTTATCACAATAAGCTTCCCTTAGTGCTGTTTTTGCTGCACCCTATAAATTTTGGAAATTTGTATTTTTGTTTTCATTTGTCTTGAGGTATATTTTAAATTCCCTTTTGATTTCCTCCATGACCCAGTGATTGTTCAAGAGTGCATTATTTAGTTTCCACATATTTATGAATTTTCCCATTTTCTTGCTTTTACTCATTACTTATTTCATTCCATTGAGGTCAGAAACGATACATGTTATAATTTCTATTTCTTTAAATGTGATAAGACTTGTCTTGAGATCTGTCATGTGATCTATCATGGAGACTGTTCCAATGTGTGCTTACAAAGACTTTCCATTCTTCTGTTGGGTGAAAACTTCAGTATATGTGCTTTAGGTGTGTTTGGTCTATAGGTTTGTTCAAGTCCTTTATACATCTTTCTGTCTGTACATTCTACACATTATTGAATGTGGGGTGTTGAAGTCTCCCACTGTTATTGTATTGCTGTCTGTTCCTCCTTTCATATCTGTCAATATTTATTTTATATATTTAGGTGCTTGTTGTGGAATGCATATATATTTACAATTGTATCGTCGTGTTAAATTGACCCATTTATCATTATGTAATGACCTTCTTTCCTTCTAAAGACAATTTTTAACTTAAAGTCTACTTTATCAACAAGTTTCATATTTATAGTCTCATATTGCTATCGCTTCTCGGCCTTTGGCTAAGATCAGGTGTACAGTCTCACATTGCTGTTTAGAGTTCTTTCCTTTCTACCCGAAACACTCTTTTTGTCATAGTAGGTAGTGACCAAAGACAGATAATTTCAGCAGAATCACTTTTTAAAAACTGTAGTGCAGTATAAAAATAATTCAATTTACTCATTGAAGAAAATGTGGCCAGTCAAATTAGTTTTGAATGTATTGAATGTATTGAACTGAAGAAAAATTAAAAATAAAAAGTCATACCGAGGAGCTTGTGGACAATGCACATATAAAGCCCGAATTAGAGAAGCAGATTGGAGTCTGAAGGAAAGTGACCCTTCTGTCAAACTCGGCTAAGTTTGTTTACTCCCCCTATTAAACCATTGCCACTTTGGCCAACACCAAGACCTAGTGGTGCCTTTTTTGAATTGCCCACCTGCTTCTCTACACTCAGAAGACAGTGCTAAATTTTGGGTGCTCAGAGATGTACTCAAAAGGGACAATGTGGCAATTACTAGAACTCTGCAGCAGTAAAGCAAAGCCCACCACTTAGCTACTCTAAAGTGCATTCAACTAAGGGAAGTGCTTCCCCACTACTTCTCAGCAGTAATTGCTTATAGTGGAGAAAGAGATCTGGGCTCTTCACGAGAAGAAAGTCTTCACAGTACTATAAAGGCCACTATGAGGCCTGGGATGCTATGAGGGGTCACGTTGCATCCTCCCAAAAAGGGTTGAATTTAAGTCCCAAATCCCAGTATCTCAGAATGTGAGCTTATTTGAAAATAGAATCTACTACAAAGGCAATCAAGTTAAAGTGAGGTCATTATGTTACAGAACAGGTCGGGGGGTGGTTCATGATATATTATTACAGGAAGGATCCCCCCTTTTTCTCCGGGGGTCCCCCCCATACCTACTAGGTTTGCAATGCTCGCCATCAGAGGAAAGACGTCTCTCAATGCCAGAGACTGGTGAAAAGGAAAGAAATTATTTATTTAAAAGTTGCACAGACTCACAGTAATGACTTAATGTCTTCATTAAAATACTAAAGTCCTCTAGAATACCCACAGATGCACAGTGCTTCCCTCTCCCTGTGCCCAGTCCGGGGTACCATATCTCAGGAAAAGAAATAGAAGTCTGTGATTCAGTCTCCCGGCACTATCAGCTGTGTGGCTGTTGCAATCTCCAGTTAATCCAGAGCCATGTGGCACCTTCTCACGGCCCACCAGCAAGAGTCCTTTCTCCCCTTTTCTTCCCGGCAAAGTCTCTCCTGCTGCCTAAGCTGCGTGAAAAAAAGGAGCACCCCAAAACTGCACAGTCCTCTCTCTTCTCCTCAAAACCACATGATCCCCCTTCCTCTCCTCCAAAATTGCATGGACCCCCTCCATGGTTGCCACACCTAGGTTTAAATCCCAGTGCCCGACTTCCTTTGCAGCCCCATTTCTGACTCCTCCTACAATCAGTTACACCTGCCAGCATCCCCGTATTCTTCCAGCTTTACAGGGCTGCCATAGTAAGTCTGGGCAGGTGTGGCCCCATGGCATGGAGCCAATCTTATCCGAGCTCTCATGAAGGCTCTGTAACCAGGGGGAGTTGCTTCCCAGTTACATCTTGGGTGGAAGTCACTCCCATCCCCCTGGCTTAAAGCATGGCCACAGCTATTTAACATATCCAAGAAACCAGTTAAAGGTTATAGATATGTTAAATGATCACACCAGGGGTTAGCTGCAAAGCTGTTGCCATACAAAACAGCTCTGAATAGTTCTGCTCCATGTGCCCCTTTCCCCAGCTCAGGGTTGTGGGGGTGAGGGCATCCAATATATATTTTTCTAATATTTCCTGGACACTTTGAGTTCTGGACCCCATTGCAAATCCTTATTTGGGGCCCTCCTCTTGGCTGCACCCTGTTTCAATTAGGGTGGGCCCTAATCTGATATGACTGGTGTCCTTATAACATGGAGAACTTTGGAAAAAGAGGGATGATGATGTGAAGACACACAGGGAGAAGATGTCCATGTGCCTGGAGTGATGCATCATGGATTTCTGGCAATCCCCCAAACCTAGAAGAGGCAAGGAGGGATTTTCCCCCTGAGCTATCAAAGAGAGCATGGGCCTGACAATACCTTGGTTGCAGACTTGTAGCCTCCAGCACTGTGAGAGAATAAATTTCAGTTGTTTTAAGTCATCCAGGTTTTGGCACTTTGTTAGGGCAACCTAGGAAACTAATATAGGTGGGGAAAGAGCAGAGGATATACTAACTGTCCTACCCACTTCCTTTATTTGTGAAATGATCCAGAGAACATACTACAGCTTTTTCATCTACCAATCCCTTCCTTGCTTATCTCATCCATAAGAAATAAGAATTCTCTGCCATTCACAGCTTTCAGAATAACGTTACTCACTCTGGGACCCTGGGGGTTCTGCCCTTGATCCCCTTCTTATCTGTCTTCTGGGTCCTCACATTACATCTATCCTCTTGAATATCACCTTGACTGATGCTTCCCATAGAAGCAGGGTATTATGTGCTCCATGTTCTATTTGGTAAAATTCTACATCCAGGTCCATCATTTTGTAAGGCTGGAGTTTGCTCAGGAAACTCTCTTTACCACCGTCAGCAAACAGAATTCCTCATTAGATCTTCCTGCTGAGCAGCTGCTTCTGAAAGAATTCTGAACCCATAATCATGAGGTAAATGTTGGAAATGCAGATATTGAGGAAGGTTAATTCTATACAATAAAACCATTTGTTGTTGTTGTTGTTTGTTTTGTTTGTTTGTTTTTGTTTTTGTCTTAAACGTTGGAGACCAGAAAATACACAGGAAAAACACACAGGAAATAAATCCTCAACATGTTTCTGTGAGTCCAGTTTGGAACAAGATAGATTCTTAAGCTAGGCCTGCCTAGCTTAAGTAACTGAAAAAGATGTCTTAGGCTGGTTCTCATCCAATTCTCTGTCCTGTTCATCTTGGCTTCTTAAGAGATTGTAACTGAATGCAGGTCAGGCTGCCTGGCACTTTGAAGACCAATACTCGAGAGGAAGGTGCTGATGTGAAGGAAAGTGTTTTTATTCAGATTCCAGCAACCTGGAAGGTGGTGGACTCTTGACTCAAAGTTGATCTCATCATCTTAGGACAGTGGACTCTTGTCTCAAAGCTAGTCTCAGGTGTCCTGGTTAGTTTATATAGGGGAAACTTGGAAAGAAGAGAACAAAGGAATTTCTGGTTATATGCAGTTTCTCACTCTGTTCTTGGGTGGTTTCCATGGTATCTTCTGTGTGCATTTTCATGTGGTTTCATTGATCCATCACAGTTTTATTGCTGATATCTGGGAACAGGATGTGCCAACAGCATTTTTGTTGGTTTTGATGTTACCGCACCCAACCAGTGTGTGGGGTCCTACCACTCATTCCCTACCAGGCAAAATTCCAAAGACAGAGTTCGGTGGAAAAGAAAGGCATCTTTTATTTAATGATCATATAATTTACAAAAATAACTATTTAAATGATTATCATTACAACTATTACATAGATTCAAGACCTGAAAATAACATGAGAACAAAAATCTGTACTACTGAAGAAGGCACATAAACTTCGGTCCCAGTTAGTTTTTTTCCTCCTCTATTAAACCACTGAAACTAAAAGTTTAGTTTGATGTCCATTCTGGAAGCAGGAAGGCAGCAGATACTGACAGCCCTGTAGGAGGCAGGGCGTGGGTCCTGCTGCTGACAGGGGTGATCCTCCTCTCCTCTCCTCCTGCTGTCTCTAATGTCCGAGGCCCAGGCCGTCCAGCCCCCAATGGCTGAGAAGGTTGGGAGAATTTATTTTTAAAGCATATTTTATTAATTATGCTATTATAGTTTTCCCAATTTCCCCCCTTTATCTCCCCTCCACCCTGCAGCCCCCAACCCTCCATCATCCCCCCCATTTCATGTCCATGGGTTGTACATATAAGTTCTTTGAGTTCTCTGTTTCCTATACCATTTTTGACCTCTCCCATCTATTTAATGCCTACTAATTATGCTTCTTCTTCCCTGTACCTTTCCCCCTATGGCTTCCCTGCCCTTCCCCACTGAAAGCCCTCCATGTGATGTCCATTTCTCTGATTCTGTTCTTGTTTCAGTTGTTTGTTTAGTTTTTGTTTTCATTGTTTTTTCTTCTTTTTTTTAGGTTCATTTGTTGATAGTTGTGAGTTTAGTGTCATTTTACTGTTCATATTTTTGATCTTCCTCTTCTTAGATAAGTCCCTTTAACATTTCATATAATAATGGCTTGGTGATGATGAACTCCTTTAACTTGACCTTATCTGGGAAGCACTTTATCTACTCTTCCATTCTAAATTATAGCTTTGCTGGATAGAGTAATCTTGGATATAGGTCCTTGCCTTTCATGACTTCAAATACTTCTTTCCAGCCCCTTCTTACCTGAAAGGTTTCTTTTGAGAAATCAGCTGATAGCCTCATGGGCGCTCCTTTGTAGGTAACTCTTTCCTTTCCTCTTGCTGCTTTTAGGATTCTCTCTTTGTCTTTAATCTTGGGTAACTTAATGGTGATGTGCCTTGGTGTGTTCCTCTTTGGATGGGAGAATTTTAAAAAGCAGCATGTGTCATCGTGGTTGCCAGGGCAACATATGTATGCTTAGCTTAGTTCTCCCATTCCTGGAGGTGTGGTCCTGATACAATATAAGTCACCCTAGCTTGCCCAATTTCTTGTGGTCAGGGTCATTCTTTGGTTACACAGGAGCTAGAACTATTGATGTCTATAAAATGCTTATAAGGAAACTTTTAAAACATGAATCTTCTATGAGTTTGTTAGTACATTTTATTCTAATTTAATTTCATGGTAAGTCAGAGTAGTATAAAGTTTTTATTCTGTTACAAGATGACTTCTTGGAAGCTCAACTTCACATATATGTCAAATAAAGGAACTATGTAGAAGTGAAGAATATTCTTAAGAAAGTCCAGCTACTTTGCTTGGAAGCAGTATGGACAAGAGGAGGAAGAATGTTTCTCAGATGACAGCTTTAAAGGAGGAGATCAGATTGCCAGAACTAAATTAGCACTTCTGAATTTCCTGGGATGCCAGGCCCTGTGGTTTCCCTGGGAAGCTCTGCAGCAACCCTAGCTTCCTACCTCCTTTAACACCCTGCACCCTTTCCACCCCCCCCTGGGCTGCTGGAGTCTGGGGCCACCCAGGTGTGCAACCCAAATCCTGCCCCACTGTGAAGGGAGAAGTGAGGCCCAGTAAGAAATAGTTGTCCCTTCACAGGGGCAAAGAACCGCTTGGTCTCTGGTGATTCTGGGAAAGGCTCACTCTTCTGCAGTCACTCTCAACCCACGACTGATAAAGGTTGCCTGTATAAAGGCTGGAAACTGAGGTGGGGGGGTGATTTGCTGTTAAGGGACACCTGCATTACATGGCTGGCAATTGTGACACAGCTGCCAACTATTGGCTTTTGCTCAGAATATGGTGATGGTATCCCACTTATCTGTATTGCTCACTGTGCTCCACTTGCTTCTGTTGCTTGTTGTATCTCAGATGTATCCCTATCGTGCCCAGCTGCACCTGTGGGCTCCAAGGTCCTTTTCACATGGCAGCGGTTGTGACTGCTGGCCCAGGCAGCTCCAGCACAGCCTCCATCCCTGTCCTTCTGACCTCCATTCCCCCCCGGAGCCCACTATGCCCTGGCCTTCAGATCAGAATACTCCCCCACTCAAGGCTTTATAGATTTCTGAAGACTTTGAACCTTTCTCATTCTAACATTAAGCCTCAGCTCTGCCTACACAGATCCCTGAGGAAATGGAAACTTTTCCAAACCCTCAGGAAGCCCCAACTCATCAACCAGAAGACCCCGAGGTGGCAGAACCCTCTTCAACCCAGGAGGATTCCTCAACTCAGTCTGCAGTGTCCCTTGAGTTTTTAAATCTTTCATTGTTTATCATGGAATTTTAGATCAGCATCCATCCACCTCTGAAAATGTTTACTCTTCAATTCAGCAGAAGAGCTCAGTGCTACCCCAATTGCCTCTTGCCAGTGTAGAACCTCCTTCAGTCCAGCAGAAGGGTCCAGCTCAGTCTCCAAAATCCTCTATAAATCATGAGGTGACAGTCTTACCTCTAGATTCAGATACAGCATCCAATGTTGCCTAATACAAACATTAAAAATGTGCATGCTTGGGTTTTGATAACACCAAAGCACCCTAAGGAGATTGAACCATCTGCAACTAAGAAGAAGGTCTCAGTTGCAAAATCTGCTGAGGTGGTCAAACCTCCCACCCAGCCAGGTGTCCCTTAAAAGGCCTGTGAGAAGATAGAATTGTCTCCATTCCAGTAGGCAACCATAGCTCAGCCTACTTCAGAGGCTGAGGCTACCGCCCCGCAGCAGATTGCAACTCTACCAAAGCACCCCAAAGTGACATTTCTACATTTAGAGACTGTTGAGTCTCAGCAACTAACCTTGACTGAAGAGACAGTTCCATATTTGGACCTGGAGTTCACCGGGACACCAGAACCTACTGTGGAGGCTGAGCATCCTACAACCCTGCATGCCACTACAGATACTCCAGAGCACCCTGAGGTGACATTTCCATATCCACAACCTGTTCAGGCTCAGCAACAAACTTTCTCTGATGTCACAGTTCCACTTTTGGACCTAGAGCTTACTATAACACCAGAACCTTCTTTAGAGGCTGAATACCCTACTTCCCTGCAGCCCACTAAAGCTCTTCTAAAGCACACTGAGGTGACATTTACACATCCACAGTCTGTTCAGGCTCAGCAAGTAACCTTTCCTGGAGTGACAGTTCCACCTTTGGACCTGGAGCTCATCATAACACCAGAACATACTGTGGAAGCTGAACATCCTACAGCCCTGCAGCCCACTGCTGCTCCTCCAAAGCACCCCAAGGTGACATTTCCACATTCATGGCCTCTTCAGGCTGAAGAACCAACCTTTCCTGGAGTGACAGTTCCACCTTTGAACCTGGAGCTCACCATAACACCAGAACTTACTGTGGAGGCTGAACGTCCTACAGCCCCCAACCCACTACAGTTCCTGTAAAGCACTGTAAGGTGACATTTCTTGTTCAGACTCAGTAGCCCACCTTGGGTGAAGTCACATTTCAAGGGTCAGACCTGGCATTTATCATAATTGAGCAACTAGAAACATCTGAGACAGGTCCTCCAACAACTGAACAGGATGCCATCATGAACACATGCGAGCTCTGTGCCTTCAATGATGAGACAGTGTTGTGTGCTGGTCTCAACCCCAAGTGGAGAATTACAGAGTGCCTGTGCTACACCCCAGCACCTACAATGCCACCTTCACCATCTTAAATTCCCAAAGAAACCTAATTTCTCACCTCGATAAGATACATGGAAGTCATACCATTGGGTCGAGAAACTGAACCTCAGTGAAAATAATTTGAGAGAATCACATGAGGATTCACTGGAAGGCCTGCTCTGCTATCCCGTCAGTATTTAGACTTCCCTCCAGTATTTAGACTTATCCTCGAATAAAATACAACTTGTTGAGGAATACATTTGAATCCTTTTTTTGCAATATATAAATATTCATAATAATTTAATCACAAAAGTGAGATGTGGAACGTTTCAGGCCTGGCATGGATGCAGTTTTTGCACAAGTTAATTCTCCATCACAATCCTCTGACAACTGTTGAAAATTCATATCTTTTTAAATTTGCAGCATTAAAATATTTAGAGATGGGAACAACTCAAGTGTCACTTAAACAGCTGAGAACATCCTCATGATGACCCTCAAAGTGGAAAAATTGGACCTACCTAGCCATGTGGCCTGCTGCCTCTGCCAATTTAAAAATAATGTCGAGGCTGTCAGCAAGACAGTCAAGCTGCTCGGTGACACTGAGTGTCTGACTAACACACACCGTGGCGGAGAACTATATTTAGGAGATGTGGAAGGCTCTTTCACGAAAATCTGCAAGGCCAGACCTAAAAAAACAGCCCAGAGCTGACGTGAGCCAGAGAGGTCATCCTTAGGCGAAAAGGGTGACAGCTTTTCAGCCTTCATGAATCTTCTGATGGAGCTTCTCAGTGAGCAGCAATAAGTAAAGGTTTCCAAGGCAGACTGGGATATGGATCAATGGAAAATGAAAGGACAGAAGCCTAGGGTGAAGAGGAAGAGCAGGAATCATGTGAGCTCACCCAAGAAGTACCAAGCTATGGGTATAAGAACAAACTCATCTTGGCAGTACCCGTGATTGCAATAGCAACAGCTTTTATAGTAATTGTCTGGCTCATTGTGCTTTGTCATAGGACAGCATCAGAGGAAGATAAAGGAGGAAGGGGCTTTTTCTCAATCCTTGGACATAAGAGACATTCAACAGAACATGAGATGGAGGATGGCGATTTCTGGAGAAGGTGGCTGCTTTGGCTTTGGGATATGTATTGGCCTGTCAACACCATGCACAAGAAAAATGTGAAACAGAAGCTGCATGACAATTATATGTCTGATGGGGATGAGGGTTCTGACAAAATGGAGAAGGGTGAAGCCTCCGTGCCAACAGCTAAGGTTGCTACATCAGACTCGGCTGTGAAGAAAGTGAAGCCTGACACCACCACCACGGAGTGAGCCCCCATCCTCAGGCAACCTGAAAATTGTATTTGGAAATGTTGTCTCAGCATTGCTGATTAAATACATTATTTCCTCTTAGTAATATGTGTAGTAAATTCATAACTGACTCTAGCCATGAGGTAAGGAATTAAATATAAATAGTTAAGTATTTATAGACAAACAACGAAGGCCGTGGGCAAGAAAAGCCAGGTTGAGGCTAGAATCCCTGGCCTGGCCAGACCCTCCTGGAGCAGCAGTGTGATCAAACAAGGGTTAAGAGTGGCTACTTGCCCTTATTTCCCCAATGCAGTCAGTCCCTGAGAACTGGGAAATCTATCATCTTCAATGGGTGTAGATTATTAAGTCAAGTAACAACTTATTCTGGTGCTTTGTCCCCTGGCTCACCAGGCACCAACCATTTACAATGTACTTGACCTCCTGTCTATAGAGCATCATCCATTCCTGGCCCCTCGCATCAGGTCTTTGGAGTTGTCAGAATATTTGGATCCCTCAGCCTGCCTTCATGGTGGGACCTGTCTTTTTCCCCAAGCTCTTAAACTCATGCACAAATGAGTGCCCTGTCTTTGTTTAGTGGGTTCTCCACCCTTAAAAGCTAGTGGAAAAGTCACATTAGGTATTCTGGATTTCTTTTTTAATAAAAACAACACAAAACAAAACTCCCAACTGTTGGATAACTAGCAGGGAGGTGCTGGAGAGAGAGAGGGTAAAGAAGAGTGCATGAGAGCAGTAATTGCCCAAGACTTCCCTCCTCAGGCCTTTATTTCATAAAAGCATATTGGTGGGATTACTTCTCCGTTCACTTGGCCTGCCTCAGCTTCTCCTGACCCCACTGAAGGTCAGGTGTGTGCTGCTGGGCTCCAGCCAGCTCAGCCCAGCTCCTAATCTACTCACTTCCTTCCACATCCAGCAGAGACCCCTGGCTGCATCGTTCCAAGTGATAATGCACAGGTTCCTCCCCTTCTTCTGCAAAGAGAGTCATTACTAAATCACATTTAGTAAGTCAGTGAGACAAATGCCTGAGTAACAAAAAGAAATTCTGAACAAACAAGATTTAATAATCGACCCAAATGACCACAGATAAATGTTGCTGATTTAGGAACTTGAGATGAATGATGGTCCCACCGTGCATGGGACAATAACACAGAGTCTCCCAGTGGAGAAGTGGGCCTGGGAAATAGCCCAGCGTGTTTGGTAGTGGGAGAAAGCAGGGAAATGCAGAATTCCTACTTCCCTGTCTGTTTTCTAGGAGGGTGTTTTCTGGAGAAGGCAGCCGCTTTGGCTAAGGGATATTTATAGGTCTTTCAATGATACATGCAAGAAAAACATGACACAGAAGCTACGTGACAAGGATTTGCCTGATGGGGATGAGATTTTCAACAAGGAAAGAGTAAATCATTGGGAACAATTTAGAATTTTTATCTAAAATGGTTAGGAGTGTTCCAGGCAGAGTGAACAGGCCCACCGTTTATGAGTTTGCTGATGCTGTTCTCTCCGTGCCTTCCCAAGTTACCTCCCAAAGTTTCTTACTGAGAATCAAAAAACGAGTGTTTTTCTCTATGCTCACCAGTGAGCAAACATTTGCTGTGTTTATACCACAGCCTGGGAATGGAGATCAGTGAAGTGTTAGGAATCCAGGAGGTAAGGAGAAACAAATGGGATAGTCTTAGAGACTCGTTTCCTGCCCCCTTTCAGCAGCCCAGCAGATAGCTGGCTCAGCAGGTACCAAGGAGCAATAGAAAAATGGAGTCCCTCTTTCTAACAAGATCATTTCATTCATCAAGCAGCTTCCATGTTGGTGGTATAAGATGTTCCCTGCCTCATTTTTCCTATAAACATGATGCATTCCATGCAGGCTCCCTCTCTACAGGAGCTCTAGCCACGGGACACGTGGTTTGACAAGTCTGGCCTAATCTCCTTCTCTGAAAGCTTGGTGACTGAGTAAACTATGTTATTGTTCTGCTTGTAAGCTGCCCCAAACAGCAAAACCCTACTTTATATTTGCACATTTGTTTTCTTTACATGACAGGGGGTCAAGGAATTTTGTGCCCTTGAAAATCCATGGGTTGGTGGCATGACAAATATTATGGTGAAAGGGAAGACTTGGA
This sequence comes from Desmodus rotundus, assembly GCF_022682495.2. Classification (NCBI taxonomy): domain Eukaryota; kingdom Metazoa; phylum Chordata; class Mammalia; order Chiroptera; family Phyllostomidae; genus Desmodus; species Desmodus rotundus. The sequence continues at coordinate 54,264,448 of NC_071388.1, read as the reverse complement.
GCCTGGGGCCTAAGTCCCCTACCATTACAAGGGCCTCTTTCATTCATATACCAGCTCAGAGGGTCTCAAGTCTGTCCAGCTGAACCCCAGTACTACACAGTGTATTGATTATCTGGTGCTATGTAACATCACATGAAAATAGTGGCTTAAAAAAACAATAAATAGTCCTCAAAATTTCTGTGAGCCAAGGATTTAGGAGTGGCTTGGGCAGTTCTGGCTCTGGGTCTCTCAAGAAGCTCTCAGGAAGTTGGCCAAGCTACAGTCAACTGAAGGCTCGAGTAAGGCTGGAGCGTCCATTTCAAGGTGGGTCTCTTGTGTGGCTGCCAAGGTGGCGCCAGTTGTTGTAGGGAGGCCTCAGTCCCTCCCCATATGGACCTGTGTGTGTGAGTGTATAGACCAAGAGATCCTTACACACACACACACACACACACACATAGTTGTTTATGCATAGACTTTGTGAAAGGATACACAAAAACTGGTGATGTTAGGTGTTTTGGGTGAAGGAATTGGATGGCTGTAGGACAGGGGTAAAAGAACGATTTCTGTACTTTTTACATTTTCTTCTCCTTTTTTGGTTTTTGATTGTGGTAAAATGCAGATACCATAAAATCTACCTTCGTAACCATTTTTTTAGTGTACAGTTCTGTTGCATTAAGTACATGCACACTGTTGTGCAACCATCACCCGCATCCATTTCCGGAATGCTTTCTATGTTGCAAAAATGAAACTCCACCCATTCCTGCACCCCTATTCCCAGGCAACCATCACCCTACCTTCTAGTCCTATGACTTGGACCACTCTGGTACCTCACACAGGTGGAGTCATACAGGATTTGCCTTTTTGTCTTTGACTCCTTTCACGTGGCATAGTGTCCTCGAAATTCCTCCATACTGCCGCATGTGGGGCACTGAATGATATTCTACTGTGTGTCCCACAGTTTGTTTGCCCGGGTCTCCCTCACGGACACCTTTGCTTCCCCCACTTTCTTTTTTGTTATTGTGAGGAATGTTGCTGTGAGTACAGGGGTGCAAATATCTCTTTTGAGATCCTTGTATCTTCATATTTTCAAAGTATATTAATATGCTACTTATTTGAAAAAAATAAAAAATTAAAAATCCAAAGGATAAAATATAGAACAAAACTGCCGAAGGAGTTCATTACCACAAAACAAAGAACATATATATATATATATATATATATATATATATATATATATATATACATGACCCATGGACACAGACAACAGTGTGGGAATTGCCTGAGGGATTGAGGTGTTATGTGGAGGTGGGCAAATGGGAAAAAATGTAAGGACAACTGTAATAGCATAAATAATAAAATATAATAAAAAAAGAAACAAAAAAATCCTCTTCTGTATCTGGTAACCATAAAAAAAATAATAGGCACCAAACTAAGCTTGTTATCTTCCTTCCCAAACCAGCTCTTCTGGGCTTTCTGTTCCTAGAAATGGTATTGCATTCTCCTGATCAACCAGTATCAGACAGAGCCGGGACTGAGGTGAGGTATTCGAGCTGCCTAGGGTACAAAGTCAAGGAGGCACTAACTCTCAGGGTCAGCCTTGGTCTTGAAACTCTGTACCTATTACATCACCAGCTTCAGTTCCATCACCCTCCACTCAATCTATCTTAGCCATTCCTCTGTGCACAGTGGGTGCTTGGCAGGTCAGGCTGATATAAAGAATCAGCAAAATAGCTCCTTTCCAGTCTCACTGTAGCTACTTTAGTAGAGCCTAGTCATCTGACACCTGTTTGCTGTTAGTTACATTACAGCTGTGTTTATGCGAATCTCTGAGATCTACAGAATAAAAACCAGAAGCCATTCCTTTCTAGTGTGATCTGAACCCAGCCTTTTAGCCTTACGCTACACAACCATTCCCACCCCAAGCACCTTTAAACCCAATTCAGCTTGTTACTCATTGCAAATGCCATGCACTCCCATGTCCTGGCACCTGAGATCACGTTCTTTCTTCATACTAGTACGACCCTTCTCTATCTGGAAAAAGCCAGATCAGGACCCATTTTCAAAGCTCACCTTGCCTGTTAATCCTATTTCATGGTACCTTTTATTGCGTTAGTGTTTCCACATCGCCACGTCCTGTCCCCCCCCCCCCCCCGCCCATCTTGGCTGTGGGCACAATGTCCAATTGCCCTAGTGGTCTCCGTAAGTGCTTATTAAACCTACACACACAACTGGTCAAAGACAGCTTTTGTAACTATTCCTTTTTTCTCCTGCTCCTTTTATTCCTCACGTTGCTACAACTTTCATCTACTTCTACCCTATCATCCTCGACTTCCGACTCTAACAGTGAAACAAAATGTGCGACTGAACTTGTGACAAAAAGTGAGTTGTTAGAAGACTTACCTTAGTGATGGCAGAAATTGTAGTCTCTCTTATTCACAGACTTATTCTCAGTGCTTGGCACACAGTAGGTGCTAAATAAAGAATTGCCAAAAGAGTTCATAGCAATTATAATTGTTTCATGCCAGTGTTGTGTTATTTATTATTTTAAGAAGTTTATGGAAGGATTTATATCACTTTCAAGTTTTTTTTATTTAAAACTATTTAAAATATCTGCATCAACCACATAGTACAGTATGAAGAGTGTTTTCCATTTTTACTACTCTTTGGTGATTTCTCGTAATAGCCCAAAGCAGTCACATGCCAGGATGGGATTGGACCATATGGTCCTGGAGGAAGGAGTAAAGTGGGCACGTGGTCTCAGCCTTCCCAGCATGTCCTCAGGAGATTTCATCTCTTACAGCTTTTGCATTTTCTGTTAAGACCACAAGAAGAGAGGAGAAGTCTTAGTAACATGTATGTATGCCTTCAGTATCAAGTACACAAGTGCAAATGCCCACAGTCCAAAAGTAAGTCCATTAGGCACTACAGAAAAAGTAATACAGATTGTAATAAAGTTAACATGCTAGTACTTTTTAGTTACCGTACATGTAAATCAGCTCATCAGTCCCACAAAACAAAAGTACTGAGTATTTGTTTTGAATTTATTCATTTACTGAATTAAGTTATACCACAAGTACAGCTGACTTTTTATTTTTACGTTATATGTGTTGGAAAAACACTAAACATAAGTCTATGATCCTATATATTGTTACTAAAGATTTATCCAACCAGCAACCCATGAACATGAAAGTGATTTTCACTATGGGCATCAGTGCATTTGGCAGGAACGGCCTTGCCACAGGAACGTCAGAAGCCATGGACACTGCAGAGAAAAGAACACAGAAGGCAAGACAACTTGGGCTCTCACCATCGTGCACTTTGGGTTTTAGCAATACCAAATTAAAAAACACATCTAATACACTTTTCTTCTACTTTAGTGCTTGACACAAGTGATTCAAATATTCTAGAAGTACAGGAACAGCCTAAAAACAGCTGTTTTGAGATTTGTCTCTAAGATTATGGCACTGGGGGGAGAAACAGTCAATTTGCTGGAACATGCAAGAACAGAACTGTTTCCACTCTAGACATTCCTGTTTGTGTACAGTTCTGGTGTGATATCAGCTTACTCAGTGTGCCTTTTAGCACCTGGGGTTTTAGCCTGAGTCCTACAAGGACAGTATCAGTATAAATTGTTAAAAGTCTAGACTTGGTGCAATAGAATGGGAGAGCTCAACTGCCCTACCACTTCCTACCGCCTAGGTGTTATTAGTAATAATGCTGATATGTTGATTTCTACATTTTTGTTTTCTATGTTTATCAGTTTAGTCCAGACAAGAACAAGAAGAATATGGTATACTTGAACAGTAAGACCTCTAGTTATAAGCAACAGATCTCTAAAAGAAAATGACTTCAAAGAGCTTATCTACTATCTGATTCACTTTCTTTTCCACAAAGAAGAATAAAATCAGCACAGGGGAATTTCTCCAGCAGAGAAATATCTGTGCTGTGCACACATAAAATGTACTGCACTTGTTTTATTTAGTTATTTTAGTTCTAAATCAGAATGAAGTGGAGAAATGCTAACTATTCCATCAATGCAGGTAACAAGCACAGGTCTTGTTTCTAGCTGGTGCTCACTCCCTGGCTTCATTTCGCTTTTCCATTTTTTAAAGAAGTATCAAGTATAAAATTACAAATAAGGACAACGAGCATTTGAGTGACATATTTTACACTACTTTGAATATTTAATTGAGTAATTTGGCTTTAAATGATGTTCTTAATCTCTCCCGAAACTCCGAATGTCCTCACCATCATGGGCATTGATGTGTGAGTTGTTACTAATGAAATTTGTTAGCTCATCTTCCATCACCAGGGGCGAACTCCCTTGAATGTATTTTAGAATTTGCTGTAGTCAATAAAATACTTTCTTTACAAATAACCACAAAGAAGAGATATAGTAAATTGTTCATGTTTGTTTAATTATTTTGGTGTGACATCTAGTATTAGCAAAACATAAACTTGTAATTTATTATTTTTTCTTAGGCTCCCTTAATTCTCCTTTAAGATATATTTTTAATCTTTTACATTAACATAACATTTTGTATTTTTCAAAGGTATTTTAAACACATTTTTTCCCACTGATACTTAGAGTGATGTATTCTCTTTATTTTATTTTTTAAAATAATTTTTAAAAGATTTTACTTATTTACTTTTAGAGAGGGAAAAGAGGGAGAAAGAGAGGGAGAGAAACATCAATATGGGGTTGCCTTTCAAGTGTCCCCCACTGGGAACCTGGCCCACAGCCCAGGCATGTGCCCTGCCTGACTGGGAATCAAACCAATGACCCTTTGATTCTCAGGCTGGCACTCAGTCCACTGAGCTACACCAGCCAGGGCTATTGTCTTTATTTTATGTTGCACACTGAGATAGGAAAAACTAAATGAATTCCTCAAGGGTTATGACTATTACAGGGGCCATGCTAAGAAATTTCTCTGAGCCAGCTTAATGGAATGAGACTTGCCTTATAGCATCCCAGAAATATTGATTAAATTAGTAGAAAATTTAACTATAAAAATCTAATCAATGTTGTTGAATATTTTGAGAGTTGGTCTGACTTTTGAACAGGTTAGTTGATTAGTTGAGGTGAGGTGGAGAGGGAAGCATCTGAGCACATCTGGTGTCAACTAAGAACCCCCACCACACTCTCATTTCCTGCCTGCATGGGGAGTGGCTGCCTTCTGCTTGACAGCGTAGTTTTGTGCTTCTGCTCTGCTGGTGAAGTCACTGCTAAGAGCCCTGTGGGGGACCCCATCCTGTAGTGTTCCCCGGAGTCACAGATGAAATGAGGTTAGCAATGTAAGATCTACTTGGGGAGAAAAGGCTGGTTAACCTCTCAGAGGAGAGGAGCCCCAAGTCCTTTCTCCTGAGGCTTTAATTGAGAACAATATGTGTGTGGGGGTGGGGTATACAGCCTGCATGCAAAGCTCATCAATCAATGCCTGAAGGCCATAGTTACAGAAAACAGATATTATCTATAAATAACAATTGAGGAAACACACAGATCTGCCTCAGGTCAGGGTCTGTTAGATATGCTGATGCCAGAGGGTTGTTAAGGCATCTCCCTGAGATTAGGAGTTCACTCCTTCTGCTTTGGATTTAAATACCTGAGTCATGGCAATGGGAGGCGGGGGGGGGGGGGGGTGCGGTATACAAAGCAAAGAAGCCTCAAGGGGTATAATGCATTCTTTAGGTTTGATTTCCCACAGGAACCCTCTGTGCCAGTATCAGGTCATGCCTGCCTCCCAGCATTCCCAGTGTTCCGGTCAAGACTTACAGGCCCTTATTCAAGGCCTGGCTTGCACGGGGCTACAATTCCCAATACCACACAAAGTGGTCCCCAATAGAGCCCCTGATGGAAACAGTGTCTATTGACTGACAGAGGAAGAAGGTAGACTAGTGATTTAGGGAGACTTCTAGAATGCTGAAATAAACTCTGTTCCTCATTTCTTCCATTAGTGTTTTCTGACTAGGATCAGGTGGCCAACACTGTGGGGTGGGCCCTTTGCCTTGGGAAATTCTTCTTCCTACTTCTGGGACAAGCTATCATTTTAAAAAACAACACAACAACAACAACAAAAAACTCTTGTGTTTCCCACAAAAGCTGATGTATGTGTATGAGGTATATACATACACATTTAAAGGTAAGAGACATGTCTGAACAACAGGCATTCCTAGTCTAGTGCTTTTTGCTTTATTCTCCAAAAAGGAAAAAAATGCTTGTATGACTACGATACACTTTAAGGTGAAGTTTTTAGCTTAAAAACTTCAATGTCTAATAGGTATAAAGAAAGATAATCCAGGCCATACTCTGAAACTTTAATACACAGAGGAATCACTTAGGGGTCTTATTAAAGTGCACCTTCTGAATGAATAGGTCTGAGCTGGGTCTTGTAAGTCTGTATTTCTAATGAGCTCCCATGTGACAGTAATTCTCTGGTCTTCAAGCTACACTTCATATAACAACAGTCTGTGTTATGACAATAGAAAGATAGCATGAATAAAGAACAAAGCCAGATATTTTACTCTCTATAGTGCGCATACAAGTAAATTTTGCTTTCTCATTTTAGGTATGATTTCTTGGTTTTGTTTTGTTTTTTTTTGAAGTCTTAAAAAGATATTTATATACCTGAAGTCAAACTTCACAGTTGTTTTTTTTTCTGCCTGAACACAATACAATTAAAAAAATACTGTATATAAGTAATGTTTAAGTTAACATTTATTTAGTAACTGGCTTAAAAATATTTACATTGTACTAAACATTTATTATTTGGACCGTGGAATAAAATTTTGTGTTTTGTAAATGCAGCTGGAACCCAGAGTTCTTTAGTACCATAATTAGGCGTTAAATCACAGTGGTCCCAGCAGGAAAATGGGGATACGCGTTTATGGTAGACGGGGATGTATGCTGCAGCGTTTAGCCAGCCGTCCACAGAGTCTCAGTCACTGTCAGAGGGACAAAGGCAACCCGCCTCATGGCCAAGAGAGACGTACAAGAAGACAGGCCATCCCCTCAAAAACCTAGAGCCTGTAAAATATAGCAGGTTCTCCACACATTTTTGATGCTTCAATGTTAAATTGAAAAACACCTCTACGATGAGTCTGGTGAGAAGCCTTTCTCCTTAGCTCTGCAACATTATTCGGTAAAGTGTTTAGTACTCAGGACACCTCATTCATGTATTTAGCAAATGTATTTTAAGTGCATATTTGCTAGGAGACACAAAGACAGAAAGAAGTCTCAAACCTCAAGTGCTACAGTCAGGGTTGCTGGCATGCAGGAGCTATCTGTGATGAAATGACCTACTATGTGTAACAGAGTGTGCACGATGCGTTTGTGCAGCAGGGCGCCGAATGAAAGGGATAGATTCGTGACGGTATTAAGCAAAACGTAGCTTTTAAACTGGTGCTTAAAGACCGGGCTTAAAAGGATGAATTGTCCATGTAGACAAATTGAGGTTGGGGGAGAACAGTGGGAGAGGGAAGGAGAACATTTGAAGCAGAGTAAGTAGCCTATTCCTAAGAAAGGGTTACATTAGGGACTTCCATGTGATTCAAAAGTGGTGGGGAGCCCTGGCCAGGTGTCTCATTGGTTGGAGAGTTGTCCTATACACCAGCGGGTTGCCGTACAATTCTGGTCAGAGCACACACCTGGGTTAAGGGTTCCATCCCGGGTTGGTCATGTATGGGAAGCAAGAGAGGCAATCAATCAATGTTTCTCTCTCTCTCTCATAAATATTTTTCAACATATTTGACTTTTTTTACACCTCATACCTGTTCTCTCTGGTCTTCCGGTCTCCTTGCTCTGAGAGTAGAAAGAGCAACGTTTCTACCCGTATTCCCTCATTTTCTTTCCCACCTACTACAGACCTCAAATGTAGTTTTCTGTATCCCTTATTCAAGTGTCACAATTACTTACATATCAGATAACCAACACTATTCTAAGTGCTTGCATCACTTTGTTACAGTTCTAAGATACTATGTGTATGTTATTGTGAGTTAAAGATCAGAGCTACACATTTAACCTTTTACTGCCCCGTAGAGGGGGAGGCCATGGGGGTTTACAGACCTATAACAGTTGTTGGCTGGCAGTGTAGCTTCAGTACAGTTATGTTCTTTAAGCAGGAGGCTATGCTTTTAGAAATCTTGCTCCACTAACCTTTTAAAATGTGTGCATTGGAAAGCTTCTTAAGTTCAAATCAAAAATTAATTACAGAAAGATTTGGGAAAGAAGGTACTTATGTGACAGAATTACTAAAATATTACATGTAGTAGTAATTAAAGTAGCGGTTGTTCTCTTTGTCAACACGCAATGTTGACTATGGGAGCGTCTTTCTAATGGCATGCATTATAGTTAGGAACAGAACCTCATTAAATGTGGTGCTGAATTTAACCCCACATATCGGTGAAATGAGGCTTGGTTGGGCTATCTCTGATGGAAGCTTCTAACTTTATAGTATAGGTAAGCAAAATGCTTAAAGTGCTTACATAAATTTGCCTTTATAAGTATAGTGCATTGTCTGGCTCTCCTCATTTTTCTTAGTAAACAGATGGTTCTTGAATAAGAAAATATCTTTCTAAAGGACTTTCCAGTTTAGTTCAGCTTCATTGTTCATAACTCTAAGAATTCAGAGAAAGGATATGGGGGCACATGTGGCAAACTGAGCATCTAGATAGGAACATAAAGAGTGAACAGCTGGCTCCCTGACATCTGTGTGATGTACAAGCCGACAGAAAAAAATAATAATAACCCTGTCGTATGACCATGAACGTATCTTTAACCTAGAGAGAGCATGACAGAGTTGATTTCTGAAGACTGTTTATTCTTAAGTACGCTCATGCGTACACAACACTTTCTTGATCTAAGATCAGTGACAACAATCACTTAAAGGGTTTGCAGGGAGCACAGGAAATTTCTGGTCCATGTTTTCATCTGGGAAGTGCAAAGAGCACACATTTGCTGCACAAGTTAGAGTTCTGGTTCAGTGCTCATGGTTTAGAATAGAGCAGCCTGCAGAGAATTTTGAGACTTGGATCATTTTTGTTACCAATTCTGACCACAATTTAAAATATAGTTAAATTAGTGACAAAGAACAGTTGTTCTCAACCTCCCTGACTCCCAAAATGGACTGGACAAAAATAACACAGAATCCCTCTGGCTTTACTTACTCTCTCACTTACTCCAGAATCAGTTAATTATAGTCTGTCTTCCAATTAGACCCCACAGCCCCCTGTCCTATTTGAATTTCCCTAGTGATTGTGATTTGTTTACAAAACCTAGACCACTATTACCAAATGACTTCTTTGTTCTTTTTCATACATACAAAAGATGGAGGAGATACAGAAACCGTAAACGCTTTGTGTCATATTGTCATAATGTCAAATTTCCACTGATTCGTTGAGGTTAAACAACCACCTCATTTTTTTTGGTTCTTTCATCCTTTACTATATTTCTCAAAAATAATTTTATAATTTCCACTTTCATCAAGCAGTCCTTCCATTTCTACCAATTTTCAGTAGGTAGCCTAATTTTCTGCTTTATTTGTAATTAACATTAACTGTCAGGTCCATGTTACCTAATTTGAATATATGCTATATTAGGCACAATTGTAATTTAATATTATTACACACGAGGTGACTACATAGAAAAAAGGATATGATGTTAGGAAAATGTTATTTTTAAAAATGTTCTCTCTTATGTACCTTGCCATTCTTTATCTCTGGGTATGAACATTGAGGATTACTGCTCCAGGAAAGGAAGAAGGTAGAACCCCCCAAGAATTAGTCATCCATTGATCATCTTTCAAGCTCAACTCTGATATTCCTGACTGCTTTAACCAGACATTTGTGATATAAAGTCAGGGTAGTTGAGAGAAACAAACATTCCACAAATGTTTTTATTGTTCTCCTTTAGTATATCTAGAAGCACGTCAAAGGAATTTTATTGTAACTATTTTTTTAGTGATGTGTCAGACCTATGAGAAGAACAAGAAAGAAAACCCCCCAATTTTCATAGAAATGACCTGTGGGGATAAGTACATGTTGAACTGCATTTTTTGACTACTTTGTCAGCCTGAGTTTTAGAGAAGAGAATTCTGTTAGGAAGATCCTCAAACTGTCAAAGGCAATAAGTTTTTTTTTAATTTCACCTTCTATTTGGGATTTTAACCAATGTCACCTTTTCATGTGGTTGTACTAAAGCAGATTGCATTGTACAAAGAGCAGATAAGGATATATTTAGCCCTCTTAATCCTACCTTGGCTCACTACTGTTGGAAAATGACCTTTAAATTGCATCATTGTGTGTGTGTGTGTGTGTGTGTGTGAATGGGGCAGCTAATGTGGCTATTAGCCTAGTCTGCTGACTATTGAAAATGTGAGAGGCAGATATTGCAGGAGATTAAATGCTCCTAGAGGTTAGAACTAAAGAGAAATCTGATGCTAAAGAGAAATCAGATCAAATAGAAATATCAGTGAATTCAGTAAGCAGAAGGAGATGGATGATTCAACAGAAGCATAGTCTAAATTGAGGACACAGACCATGTGCTACATTAGCATCAAATTTGAGCAGTCTTTGAGGGGACTCTGCAGAGACTAGCAAGGGTCCCAAGGACACTGAATAGATCTCAGTAGCTCCCTCCCCCTTATATTGTCTATAGTTATACCCCATACATACCAGCCTTTTCTCCAAGTACCTAGATATCATCTTAAGGGAGGTAAGTAAAAGCAGGGATGCTTCTGAAAAGATGTGCATCTCAGAGTCATCCAGGCAGATACCAACTTTCTGAAGAGATCATCCAAATTACTGAATGGGGCTGAGAATACCGGATCAGAATCCATCTTGCTGCCCTCAACCCCGAAGCACCCCTGCCCCTTTCAGACACTCTCCTATGAACTCAGACCAAGGACTGTTTTGTTTTGTTTGTTTGTTTTGTTTCTGTTTGTTTTCTGTTCACTGTCTGTAGCACCAGAGTCTGCTTAGCCACTCATTACACACTTTTGGAATATACACATAAATTAAATAACTCAAAGTTCCATTAAGTCACAGAAATATAGTTACGATTTTAAAAACTAAAATATCTACCACTTGTGATCCACCCATTTCCTTTCCCTTCCTTGGGAGCCCTTGTGTCTCCACCCCTCCCCATGGTCCCAGCACGTCCAATCTCTGTTTCCTTAGGCATTATTCCCTCATATCTACAAAGTGGCAAAAGTTGTCTCCTCTTGAAATAAGGAACAAAACTGAACTTGTCTCAATTATGCCCCTTTGGACAGTCATCCAAATTCTGTCTTTTCCAAACATTTTAATTAAAATTTATAGTACCTGCAGCCATTTCCATACTTCCTCCTCTCTCCCCTTTTCTTCTGTGTCCTCTTTGTCCCTCACCAGCTTCAAAATTCTTGCCTAAGTATTAAGGATTAGTTTGTCATTACAGGACAGGGGACCTGGCCCTGAGTGGGCCTGCCTGGGGTCAGCCGGCAGTGTGTGGGTTCTGGACTTCATGTAGGGAGGGAAGATTTCACAACACGAGTCCAGGTGTCTATGAGGGTAGAGGCGAGTACACTCTGCTGTTTCAGCCTAACTGATCTGATAGAAATGAGACATTTTAAAACTAACAGTTGGGGAATGATAGAAGACTCAAGAGTTGGAAAATTTTAGTAAATAGTTAATAAGCCTCGTAGGTGATACATTATGTTAAAGCTATTATTTCAGAAACTGCAGGTATAGCCCGCCACTCCACAGAGAGACATCTGCCCTCCTGGGGCACAGCTGCAGACAAGTGAGCCATTGTGTTCCAGGGAGGGAGAGACAATGACCGCCCACATCTCCCACCCAACCCAGGGACAGCTAACTGCACAGGGCGAGAATGCTGCAGTTTTTTAATCTAATTTTCCCTGAATTTCAAAACCGCTCACCATGCCTTGTTCTCTGTTATAAAGAGGCTAGCTTGGTGTTAGGGTATAAACCCACCATCTTCTCAGATGGGCCATCTGAATGAAGCACCCATAAAGATTCAATCCCTGTCCTTCTTATTGGGTCTGGTAGGAGAAAGGCAGCATGAACGCTGGGTTTTCCCATTCCATCGCTGGACTTTGATTTCCAAACTGCTTCTCCAGTGGTATAGCTTCCCTCCTCTCCTTAGTAAGACAGGAAGGTTAGAGGGACCTAGAGTGGAAGAAATGTCTTTTTCCCCCAGCCATGATAAAGCTCTGCTCAATGTTTTCCCCTGGAGTCTAATACTTTGACGTGGAGAATGCACTGGGCATATCTCACAGTGATTACTCTTCTCTCCTCTCCAGAGCCAGGAGAGGATCTTTCTGGGATCTTTGCTTTGAGAATTTGAAGACAAAGCCCAAGAACATGGGACTTCACGATGACTGTGGCCCCGGGGAATTCTCAGTGTAAGGCTAATCCCCAGCAATTTGGCAAAATTACCAGTTAGTTTCCTACACTTTATAGGTCCAGCAGTTTCTGCTCTACCCTGTTTCTGTCTCTACCTCTCTCTCTTGTCAAAGAACAGTCATTTGTTCAATTGTTTCCAGCTGTATCTTCTGTATAAAATAGAAGTGATGTGATGTCTGCCAAGCTTTCACCTGTTGGAGTTTAATATGGAAGTCAAATGACTATAAAGTTCTTCAATGCATGTGTCTTAATTAATATGTTTTACCATTTTCAGAATCCCTTTTGAGTTGAAAAACTGTGTTTGAGCCCATGATCCTTTAACTACTACCTTGTATCTTTGCAAGTCACTGAACTTTTCATCACCTTAATTTTTTTTTCAATGTTAAATGGAACAAATTCTAGGGTCCATGTCCAAGGTAAAATAATTGTGCCTTACAGATAATAAACCATTAATAACTGTTCACCATAATAACATATTTTTAGACTTCAGAACTTTTCTTCAATACTATTATCTTGTTTTTATTATTTTAATTTGCATTATAGCAACTATATTGACTTATTTTGTATGTTAGAATATATCCCAATATGTATTGTGGAATATATCATCACTCCTGTGTTGGTTAAATAGATAAAGCATCTTCCTCCAAAGTATAATCTTCGAATCACTCTTTAAGTAGGTGTTTCTTTCTCTCTCTCTCTTTTTTTAATAGATTTTGTTTATTTATCTTTAGAGAGTAAAAGGGAGGAAGAAAGACAGGGAGAGAAACATCAATGTGTGGTTGCCTCTCGAGTGTCCCCTATTGGGGACCTAGCCTGCAACCCAGGCATGTGCCCTGACTGGGAATCAAACCAGCAAACCTTTGGTTTGCAGGCTGGCACGCAATCCACTGAGCCACACCAGCCAGGTGTTTCTTTGTCAAATATTGTCATCCTTGTTTGCCATGTCTTATTTTTACTTCATTTGATTTATTTGTTGTGTTGTTTTTAGTGCCCAATTTTTAAAAATATTTTATTCATTTTTAGAGAGTGGGGAAGGGACAGAGGAAGAGAGGGAGAAAAACACTGATGTGTGACACATACATTAATTGGTGACTCTCATATACACTCCAAGTGGGGACCAGGCCAGAAACACAAACATTTGGCCAGACCCGGAACTGAACCAGCCACCTCTTCTCTTTGTGTGCGGGAGGACATCCAACCAACTGAGCCACATTGCTCAGGGTGTTGGTACCTGATTTAAATTACTACACTGAATTGTTTTTTTAATTTATCATTTCTCTATATTGATTTAGCAGATTTATATTCTACTTTTGTTCTTCTAGTGGTTATCTTTAAGGACTTTATCATCCAAATTTAATATAGCAAGTCTAAACTTAATATATTTTACTTCCAGTTCTATAAAACAGGGTCATTAAAATGCTTTAACTCAAATATTCTTTTTATGCTCTTATTTTCTTTATTTTTTATTCCTTTATATTTTGAATCCCTTCTAATCTTAGTCTGTCCTCTCTTTAATAAACATATTTATATTTTAATAACGATACATCCTTTTTGTAGCTCTGCATTTCACTTTTCTTTTGCTTTATTCTCAAGCACATTTTTTTGGAAGGTTTTTTTGCTGAAAGACTAAGACAGATAAGCTCAATCTTTGTCTAATTCTTTTTCACCTTCATTCTTGATTGATGGATAAATTGGGACTGAAATCTTATATTTATTGCATTTTTCCATAGAACTGCTAGGAAATTATTTAAATTTCAGGTGTCTGCTGTTGCTCACAAAAAGTCTGGTGAAAGTCTAGTTGTAATATATTTACAGTTTATTTAACTGTTGGTGCTGGTGTCTTGCAATTGTTCCTTAATACATCTATGGGTTCTTATTTATTCTGAACAATATTCTGTTTATTCCAGCTAAATACTCATGGATTTAATCACTTTGGGAGACTTCTCTTCTGAGTCATTATTTTTTTAGGACTACTTGTCTCCTATTCACTATTTGGTCTGTTCTTTTTTTTTTTTTTAATTCAACTTCAGCATATATTGGACCTCCTCATTCCATTTTCTGTCTCTTTTGTCTTCTCTTGAATGGGGTTATCTCTTTATGTCTCTGTATTTCTGTATATATTCTATGTGATTTATTTCCTATACCTGTTTCCAATCTACTTCCCAGTTCACTCAGCTATTTACTTATATATAATCTGCTCTTTATCATATTCTGTGAGATTTTAATTTCAATGGCCTTAAATTTCATTTTCAGAAGTTCTTATAACTTGGATTTACCTAAAATATACTTGTTTTTTTATGCCACCTTATTGTTTCAGGATTGCATCTATTATATTTTCATATTATTTTAATCCTTAACACATTTAAAAATAATTATTTATTGAGATTGTTTTGTTACCTATAATCCTAAGGTTGTAATAGTCTCAAATGTATTGTTAGTGATCTGCAGTGTTTCATTACTACGTCATTATTGCCTAGGCTGTTATTTTGGTAGGACACCTCTGCCCCTGGACTACGAATGTCTCACCACATAGCAATTTTGTATTTGCTGCTTTATGAGGCCCTAGGAACTTCTATGGTGCTACTCTGGTTATATGTCAATTTCTCTGTGGCTGATCCCATGCGATGGAGGTAGTGTACGTTTTTACCTCATATCCTCACATGGCACAGTCTTTGTTTTAATGGCCACAACTTCTCTACTGATGTTGGAGGAACTAATTCTTCAACAGTATTTGTATGCCTGTTTGTGTGTGCCTTTATTCTACTTTCTCCAAATGTTGAAAATGTTTTTGCCACTACCTTCCTAACTTTTACATAAAGCCCCCTGAAGTAACAACATTGTCAATTCCTTTCTTTCCACAGGAGATATTCAAAATGTCCAATATGTACATGTGATTACACTTTAAAGTTAATATTTGCAGTACATTTTTATATTATAATAAATATTAATTAGATAAAATTAAAATATCTCAAGTATAGTTTAATTAAGTAGACAGAACCTACATAAGATTTGCTTAATAAAGAATAATTTTTCTTTGCTATAAATTCTAGACCTTAATAACCTTGACAATACTGGTTAAGCCCAAATTATGTTCTTGTTTTATAAATGCAGAAACTGCATATAATTGTAGTAGTACATCCCAAATGAATGCATAAAATCTGTTATTCCATAACCTATTTGGTGAAAATGTATATAAAACATGTATCTCTCTATATAGAAAATTTTGATTCTTATTTTAAAGAAATATTATAAAATTTAAATTTTATTTTTAAATATCAAAGAAAGAGCAAAAATATATCATTCATAATCTTTGCTAAAAATACATCCATTTTATGCATGCAAAAAACTCAAAATGCTGTGTTTATACTAAATGATAAAAACTATCTGAATTTTCTGACAGTTTGGAGCATGATGAGCCATCATTAATATTTTGCAAAGTTATTAGACTTCTGTTTTAGAGACATCTTATAGAGAAAACGTACTCTTTCATAGGTTCAAGCTTCTGAAAAGATTTAAGTGTATGTCTTTGGAGGTATCATATTAGTAATTGGAGCAATTACTCTATTAGACTAACTTCTTTTTGTGTTTTCCTCGGTGCTGTGCATTTATTTAAAGAGGGATTGAAGGGAGGCGGTCTCTATTTTGGATTTGCTGTAGACGGGCTTAAAAGACTATCCACAGGCTTTTAGCACGCGTATATTTTAGCATCTCCACGTCATTTAACTTATAATGTAATTAGTTATATTTGAATAATCTAGTTAAAACCTTTTAGAAATATCAGGTCCATTTTGTGAACATATATTTGTAAAAGTAATTATTCCAGTTTTCAAATGTTCCCTTGTATAATGTTTTTTCTGTGACTCAATATCAATTTATTTCTACTATAATTTAACATTTTGGTTTTAATTATCATGTACCAAAAAGTAAGAGGCTTTAACTAATGTAATTAATAAAGTTAGTTTTATAAATTTTGTATTTTGGAATTAATTTTGCAGATAATATTGCAATTCCTTGAAAACCTATTTGAATCATTAGCTATGAATATGCTATCCTAGTATTCATGGCCCTAAAATAGTCTCGAACATTATGTTGTTTTATGATGCATTGCTATAGCATTTCATTACACATAGCAATACTTTTTGAAATATTAAAGCATCTCACAATAAATGTTTTTTAAATATTGAGAATTAAAATAAAAAAATTTGCTTTTATGAAAACACAGAAATATTCCTCTTACTCTAAATTTCATAAGCAAAATGTTTATTTGAAAGCAAACATTGTAATAAATTCACAATTCTTTGGTGGAATTAACAGATGTATACTGGATTTCTATTATATTTCAAATCATTTAAAATAATATGTAATTGCAATTGATGTGACACTAGAAAATATTCTTATACATATCATTACAAACTTGGTTTTCCATACACTTGTATAATCAAAACTTCTCAAACCCTCACTATTCTGTGGGTACAGATGGCCTTATATTAACTAACATGTTGCTAACATCCAGAATATCAACAGAGAATATGCTTTAAAGATGAAATGGATTGTTATTTTTTGGTTGTCTTAAGCATTTGTATTCTATGGTAAATAAGATGAAACGATGTTTTTTAATAAGCTTACTTACTATAGTTCTTATTATTCATGTGATACGAAGAATCACTTCTTATATTGTGGCCCTTTCAGTCTCTTCCTCTAGCTGCTCTGGGGGTACCAGTCGCAGGTAGGCATTCGCATTATTAGGCATTTTGAGATTAGATTACTATTCTCTCCATAATTTAATATACCCATAATTATAAGTGATTTGTCTCACAGGAATGTCAGTAAATATTCTGACATTAACAAGTGAAATCTCTATATTAAATGTGTTTTAACAAGAGCATATGACAATTTATTACTCTTATGTTAGTATTTCATATATATATACAATTTCAATTTGGGCATCAATGCTAGCTAGCAGTTTTCTCTGTAGACAGAATATTTCATATGAACCATAAACCAAAACAAACTTCAACACACACATGTGGCACTTTCAAGGTGAAAATAATAACAGGTTTTAACAAGATGAATCTTTCTCCAAAGACCCTTGTGTTGCAAGTGTTCAATTTTTTTCATTTGTCGTAAAACAAAATATACCATGGCTGACATGCTTTATGTCTTCTCGTATCTTGAGGCACACCGGCTGACGAATGTATCATTCTCTCCTGAAGAAGAGGAGCCTGGGTGGTGTGTGCAGTCATTTCGCCCAGGCTGGACCTGACAGCTGCTGCCGTTCGGTTTTTCCCACCGTCTTAACTGCTGAGGAAGTAATGCGTGAGGTCCACACTAGAACGCCTGCTTCACAGTGCGGCTTTATCCTTTCTCTAAAGATTCACTGTCCTACCTTAAATATGCCCATAAATATCTCTGTAACTCTGTGATACTTTTCTGTTACCTCTACAGTTTACACATTGTATTCAACTTGGAATTTATTCAACTTACTACAGTCATATGGCAGGTTTACGGGATGTTGTAAATGGAGAAAAGTAAGGCAATCATTGTTGAGCTTTTTTAAGCTATTTAAGGAAAGGAATTTGCTGCGAATATGGCATTAGGACCAGCTCTACTGGATGCAGATTTACTCTTATTTTTATTTAAACTCTTTTTTAAAAAAGTATTATTCTGACCTTTTAAAGAAATTGACAACAACTTTAAAAACTGGGAGTTTTTCATTACTTTTAAAATAACAACCAAGGGATAGATATATAGGTGACAAAAACAACACAGGTGAATTAAATTTGTTTTTGATCTGATGTAAGTGAACTGAAAGAGATTTTAAAGAAGCTATGTTAACGAAAATCATAACCGAGTATTAGCAAGTTCCCCATCAAATGAAAATGTTTATAGACTGGCTAATTTGAATAGTATTTTTCATCAATTATCTCCATAGCAGTCACTGTAGATATTGAATGGTAGTAGAATATTGCACCCAAAAATATGATTGTAGGAATTCAGGATGTGCCATCTGGAAACCTACCATTTTGATATTTTGATTATCTTGAGCTGTAGGCACTGGACAAACAGCAAATACAGAGAGAGGCATTCTCTGACTTCCCCTTATCCTCTCAAGTACACTCAACTGTTAAAAATCTTCTCCCTTGGAGACCATAAATCAGGCACCATTACCTTTATCAGAGAAGAGAAAGCAGTGGACACCACACACTTTGTCACTACCACACCTCCCAATCATTTTTTTTTAAGTTGTTCTTTTTTTTAGAAATTATTTACTCTCCCCGAGAGGTCGCAGTCCCCTATTCCCTTTCCCTATTAAGAGCCCGTCCAAGTGCACACCTCTACAGCACGTATTCCACCTTCCATTCACCTGCGTGCAGCTGGACCCCAAAGTGCTCAGCCACCTTCCTGCAGGAGGCTGTGAATGCACCTCTCATATGTAGCGTTTGTAGGCAATCTTTTCCTGAGTACAGGGCGGTGAAACCACCACCCCTTAGGGTAAGGGACATAACTCCAATACTAAGCAAATTTTAGAAAAAAAAATTACTGATGATCTAGAAAATCATCCCCCTTTTATTAATTTCAATTTTTCCTGCTTTGAGTCAGTCATAAAAGACATATAACAAATATGAGGAATTTGATGTATTTCTATTTCTGAACCCTATGCACGCAAGGCTGATGACATAGATAAAGATATCATGGACTGCCAAAAAAAAACCCATGCTATCTAATCCTGAATTCTAATGCTACCTCTTTGAAAATTACTTTTCCTGGGTGTGTCCCATGTATACATGAGGTACACATGTTAATAAACTTCTGTTTGTTTTTCTCTTGTTAATCTGTCTTTTACTACCAAGGATCTCGGCCAAGAACTTCGCAGGGTACAAGGAAAATAATGTTCGGTTCCCTATACTGTCGTTACTGAAGAGTCAGGGAGGATCTGCAGAGCCCATACATCTATGTGTTTTTACAACCTGCGAACTGCACAACTGTAATATATGTAAAGAATATGTAAAGACAGACGCAAAGACTACTGATTAATTTTATGAAAAAATAAAATTATGAACTTTGAAAATGCTATAGTATAATGGTAAAGAATCAGGCATTCACATGAGGATACCTGTGTTCAAACTTTAGTTCTGCCACCTGCTTTGTCACTGAAATGAGGATCTAATGAGGCCAAAATATAGCCTAGTGCACCGCCTTAATGAAAATGCTATACAAAGTCTTGTTATCAGTCTTCAATTCATTGTGTCCAGGAGACTAATGCTAACACTTAATTATGGATGATGGCGTGCACTGGTCTAGGGCCCATTGTTTTTCTAGATTCTGAAGATCTTTTTCTTTTCCACAGGAGGGCATTTTTTAAATGGATTCAGAATCATTAATAAGGAAGTAATACTATTTGCTTACAGATATTTAAATACCAAGATTGTATCATTTAATTCTACAAGAGGCTTGCTTTTACTCCAATATTTCCAGAAAAAGTATCTGCCTGGTCTTTCTCAGGTTTTTCTGTTGACCCTCATACTGCTCAAATTCTAAAGGTAAGGAAGGTTTAGGTCCACCACTTCTATTTCTTAAAAAGCACATGAAATC
Source organism: Desmodus rotundus (assembly GCF_022682495.2). NCBI lineage: Eukaryota > Metazoa > Chordata > Mammalia > Chiroptera > Phyllostomidae > Desmodus > Desmodus rotundus. The sequence continues at coordinate 54,244,480 of NC_071388.1, read as the reverse complement.
TATAAATAGAGCTTTAGCTTATCATGTCATGCTTCAGAAAAATATATATATATACCTAGAAGTGTATATTCAGTAAATAGTTGCTTAATGACTGAATGACTGAGGAATGAGGACTGAAACTGTTTGCTTATCCATGTATAGTTAATGGTTCTCTACAGCAGGTACATTCTCTCCAAAAGGTGAACATTTCCCTTTCTGCAAGCTATGGTTGTATATGTTACTGCAAATACATTGTGAAGTGTTATTTTTTTTTCTTACAGGTCAAAATAAAAACAGATTCCTCTTCTTTGCAGGATTAAGCCATGACTAGCTCTATGAACACCCTTCTACCCTCCCTCATGGGGAATGGTTACTTCTCATAACACTGTTATTTATCAATTCATTGCAATAGTTACCCAAGTACCAATAGTACTGACAGTGCCATGGAGACTGCACAATGGGATCCACGGCTGGTGCTCAGCAGTCCCTGTCTCCAAGCCTGACTACCTGTGTGCACAAAGGCACACCCAGGGATAAGCACCCACGCATTTCTACTCACCCTTATGAAATGAATGTTTACATTGGCAAATTACTCAGTTACTGAGCAATTATGTAGTTAATTAGCACAACTCACCGGCTCAAGAATAAGATTTTTTTTATTTAAATAATATTGGCAGTGAAAAATAGCACTCACTTTTCTTTTAAATTTATTATAAAACATTGAAAAGTAAACATTCCAGACAATAAATTAATTATATTGATGTAACCGTATATTCTAATCTAGCTACATGGACTATAGAAGAGGTTTGTGCATAGTGAACAATTTTTTATTGATTCGTATTTTTTATGATTGCTGCATGCTTTAGTCCATCATGCAACACTTCCCCTCATATTGCTTCCTCTCCTCTTCAGAAACCCAAATAAATACACAAATAAATAATCAATAAACTATTTCAAAAAATTTCTCTGAATATTTTTGAAGGGGACCAAAACCCTAAAGCTGTCTTTTGGGATATTGATTTTTATCTAGTTATTAAGAAACAAAAACTCAGAGGGAACCTTTGACCCTCCCTCTTTCCCACCTAAGAGTTTCAGACGGAAAGGTGAGCTCCAGGAAGGTGATCTCAGGATGTTCACCTTAGTCTGATTTGAACTGAGTATGGGGGATGCATTAATGCTGTGTCTCATTGAAGCAAGAATTTCCTGCCATGTGTGTGTCCCTCTTCCTCAAGTACCTGTGAGTGATCCATTCTCATGTTTGAAATCTAAGATCCTTCCCACGTTTTTCCCTTTGTCAGAAAGGTCATATATACCAAATTTTGCACCAGTGTCTGTGAATTTTTATGTTTATGTGAATTCTCCAAGCACATGTGTTAAAATTTGATTTTCTCCTGTTAATCTGTGTTGATTGGATTATTATTCCAGTGATAAGAACTTAGTAGGTGAGAGATAAAGTAATTTTTTAGCCCCATTTCCACTTAGAGTTAATATTTATTCATCTCTTTCTCTGACAAGAGTTTGAGATTTTCAAGAATTGGTATTATCTTCCATCAATTATTTCTAGAGCCAACATAATGCCTGCAAAATAGTTATTACATAATGGATGCTTATAGGATAAATAACACCTGAGGATGAGTCTTATCTCACTCAAAATTGTAAACTGAACAATTAAGACAAGAACAAAGCCACTTGTCTTTTCTGATTGTTCTCTAATTTGGGCATTATCCAGAGGACATCCAACTTTCCTGAATGTGATATGGATCTTATTTGATTATCTGCCAGGTTAAGACCTTCTCCTCTGAGCCTAGATCTAAGAGGTTGCATTTATTGATCACTTAATGCCAGTGACTTCAAGTCAACATTTGATTCCTCACCCCTTACTTATGATGCTAGTGGCATAGTGGACTTTTCCAATATACCTGTACATAGCTCTGCCTTCCAATGTGTCTGACTTTCCACCTTGAAAACAAAATTTCTACTGAATTATTCTATTTACCACTAATTCATCATAAAACCTGTGATTACAAATTTTGAATTATTTGTTCTTTCATTTCCATTCCTGTTATGTTTCCCTGGACTAGTTTTTATATTTAAAATATTGTATGACTTCTAATGTTTTTTTCTTTTCTTTTCTTTTTTAATTTTTGCATGGTTCATTGTTGTGAAAATCCTACTTTCCACAAGTTCCTCATTATTATCCCAAAGTGATATAACATTACTTTCCAGAAATCGTTTAAGTTCCTTAGATTGCTCAGCAAAGCTGTCATTGATTTAGCCACACTTATTTATCCAAACATCTCCTGCCTCTTTCCAACCCTTGCTCTTGTCAGGATCAAGTCCTTACTAATGGATGAATGGACCTTGTTCATTTCCATGCCTACATTTTGGTGAGGTATCTCTGCTACTGACTCATCCTCTCATTTCTCTTCCCATGTCCATCAACTATCTTCATTGCGTCTTGTTTGTTTTCCTGGTAGAGCATTCCACAATTATTTTAGTCTGTGTTAGTTCCGGGCCTGAACTTCTCAGTGTTCAAAATAATTGATTCAGTGCTTGATAACTTCTGGGACACTGTGAAGAACTGGTGTATAAATGTAAACATACTATGCGACATTTGCCTCTAGTATTAAACTTTACTAACCATGACACCTGTCCAAAGGTAAGAATAAACAGAGTGTCATGGCAGCAAGGAGGCGGGAAGCAACTGTCTGTACCATTTTACTTCCAGGGTAGGTTTGTGTAGGTTTAAGTTTCTGGAAGGATGGAAAACTACACTACTTATCTTCTTTTGTTTTTTTATAGCACCTGGCATACTGTAGTAACAAAGTTTCAAAGAAGTGTGTTGATTTGAATATTGTTTGATGCTTATTTTAATTACCAATCTTAAAAATCACATTGTAAATAATGATCAGGATGTTAATATATTTTCAACCCTTTTGAAATGTATTTCAACAGGGAAATTCTAAAAATGTGTAGATTTGCCCTAGAAGTGAAATTTCATGCTTATCCTGAGCATGGGAATGTCTTACAAATGAAACAATGTAACACCTGCACAGGCTAAAGGGAGTTGAAACCCTGCTTGGTCTCCTTTCTCATTCCTACCCTTTTGCTCTCTTTCCCAACCCTCAACTGGCTCAGTCATCGTAGTTATATCAAACTTTGCCTGAAGCAGCAATGTTGAGAAAGTATTTTTAAGTATATTTTATTGATTATGCTATTACAGTTGTCCCAATTTTTCCTCCTTTATCATCTTCTACCTTATGCCCCCCACCCTTCAGCACCCCTTCCCCCTTAGTTCATGTCCATGGATTGTACATATAAGGTCTTTGACTTCTCCATTTCTTATACTGTTCTTAACCTCCCCCTGTATATGTTGTGCCTACAAATTATGCTTCTTATTCCCTATAACTTTTCCTCCCATTCTACTTCTCCCCCTTCCCACTCATAACCCTCCATGTGATCTCCATTTCTGTGCTTCTGTTCCTGTTCTAGTTGTTTGCTTAGCTTTTGTTTTTTAGGGTCAGTTGTTGATATTTGTGATTTTGTTGCCATTTTACTGTTCATAGTTTTTGATCTTCTTCTATTTCATAGATAAATACCTTTAACATTTCATATAATAAGGGTTTGGTGATGATGAACTCCTTTAACTTGAACTTATCTGGGAAGCACTTTACCTGCCCTTCCATTCTAAATGATAGCTTTGCTGGATTGAGTAATCTTGGATGTAGGTCCTTCCTTGCCTTTCATGACTTTGAATACTTCTTTCCAGCCCCTTTTTGCCTGCAAGGTTTCTTTTGAGAAATCAGCTGATAGTCTTATGGGAACTCCTTTGTGGGTAACTCTCTTCTCCTCTTGCTGCTTTTAAGATTCACTCCTTATCTTTAATCTTGGGTAACTTAATTATGATGTGTCTTGGAGTGTTTCTTCTTGAGACAATTTTAATAGTTCAAAGAACTTCTTTTTCAGGTGCAAGAATTTAATAGCAAGAAGTATCAGATTAAAAAATAAATGCAGAAATATGTTCAGTTACTTAAGGATGTCAAAAATAATTAAATTGAAAACTGTAAGTTACATTTTGATAGACAGAATCAACAGAATTACTTATACCCCTGCTAATTTTTTGTGTTATAGAAGACCATAGGAATCTTGAGTAAACTATCTGAACAATTCATACACTGATATTAAATTACATTATACTGCCCTGGCTGGTGTGGCTAAGTGGATTGAGTGCTGGCTTGAGAACCAAAGGGTTGCTGGTTCCATTGCCAGTCAGGGCACATGCCTGGGTTGCCGGCCAGGTCAGATCCCCAGTAGGGGTGCATGTGAGAGGCAACCACACATTGATGTTTCTTTCTCTCTCTCCCTCCCTCCCTCTCTGTCTAAAATAAATAAAATCTTTTTAAAAAGAAAGGTATTTAAAAAATAAATAAATTATGTTATATCGACACTGTATTTTTTTTTACTAGAATTAGCTTTTTGAGGCAGGTATTTCTTCTAATTGACTGTTTTATATCCAATGTCTAAAACATTCATGGCAAAAAATACTCAGTAAATGTTTCTGAAATGGATTAGTGAATGTTTTGTATGGTTTTCTAAAGAAAAAAGTGATGTTGTAAAGGAGTAAATGAGGACTTATTTTGCGTAGTAATTAAATATGGTGAAAATCAGAGTTGTTTTAGATTTAGCTAGCTTGTTTGCTGTTTTTCAAGTGTTTTGCATTAGCAAAAACTTTAATGAGTTTGGCCTCAAGAAGTTTTTCTCCAATCCATATGCTTCTGATTCTCATAGAGTGAGCTCTTACCAAAACTATTTTAATTATTTGTGTTCCAAGGAGCATTTTTGAAAGGTTTCATTAAACAGCTCTTCATGTCTGTCTTTTAAGAACTGAAAGTCTCATTTTTCTCAATACTTTTTATACTATATCTGCAAAAATTTTTAGTCACTCTGAGATTCCTTATTTTTATGTTGGTCCCCACTTCTATTTCTAATGTCATTGGGGCAAAATAATGTTATTTTATTAGTTAAATGAACAGATAAACTCTCTGTAACACTTATCTTCTGCATTTCTAATGTGGATTCCGCAATTTGTAATAGCTTACTGTCTCACAATTTAGACACAACATTCATCTTATAAATGACATATATTCTCCCTGAGTTACTGTATGGAGAAGTTCTAAGTTTGCCTTAGAAGTGGATTTCAAGTTTACGTATGTGAGCATCGAAGAGAAATAAGGGAAAAAGAAATCCATGATAACAGAGCTATTCTCACTCCCAGCCACGTTTAAATTTACCATGTCAGTAGCAAGTGCGCTTTTTGTTTTAATGACAATGTTTAAAATTCAGAGAATAGCTTCTTGGTTCTTATTTTTGGTAAAATGAAGATACTTAATTTAATACAATTAAGGATAAATTTAATTATATTAATATGCACAATGCTTCATTAGATAATTCAACTACCAACATTTTATTTATGTATTCAATTTGTAAATATTCATCATATTCATGTGTTGTGGTGGAGATGAGAGGACATATGCTTTAATTTTCAGTGAATTCAAAAAATTGCTCCGATGTGTTGTGAATGCTTTATAATTTGGTATATTTAATCAATACCTATGATTAGCCTAAAGCTAAAAAAGAAGTACTTTGCTTATTTTCATGTCTTTTGCATATTTTCATGGCTTGAGTACTTTATAAAATATTCTTCCCTATGATATTAGATATTTTCAAGTAAAAAATATTACTCTGAGATTGCTTATGTATTTGAATATAACAAAATCTCTCTATGCAAGCTAATTGATTCTTATATCTCTATATTCTAATGCAACACTTTATATAAAATGTTAACTATTAAATATGTTAAATAGATGCTTTATTAAGCTAAAATGAAATGATGAAAGACAACCTACTGCAGTCATGTAACAATATGAAGAAACTTCTATTTTGATGTATTTCCTTATGAAATAAAATAATCTCTGAAATGTAAAAACCTTTACTATATTATCTACCTTTTAATGATTTTGGTGAAAACATATAGACAAATCTACTTAATGTTCATAAATATTATATTTTATTAAAATACATTGAATAACTACAAACAAAATAGACAAAAGCATAAGTCTCTATGCCTTAGAATTTTATTTGAGATTTTAATTTGTTTATTGATATGTCTCCCAGAATGTAGAAACATTTTCTAATGCACAGTATCAAAAATTATAACCTAATGCTTAGATTCAGTGTGAGAGCTCATTTTATGAATAAATGCATTTTTAATATGATGGGTTTTCTGAAGCTTAAGAACATAAAATAAATTGTCAGTGTATAATTAAAATGGTGAGGGAGCTGAGGTTCTTGCATAGAGGCAGAGCTGTTTCTTTGTTGTTTCAGTCCTGAAAATGCTGTATCTGTAACATTATCAAAAATAAAGACAGCAAGGAAAAGACAAAGTAGTGTTTTAATATGTGATGTCAAGGTACACGTTTTTAAAGAATGCTGTACTTTTCACTTACCTAAGAATTAATTCACAAACATAGGTAACATGATGTTTTCCTTTCTTAGGAAAAGTGAAGAACAATATTATGCAATTTATTTTGGCATACTACCTTGAATTTAGCTATGATGTAAGTCATAAATTATACCTCAAATTGCAGTGGAGGTAGAACAAAATGCTTTGGAAACACTAGTATGGATTTTACATGCCTTGAAGTCTAGTATGACAGTGGTCTCATTTTCCATAGGCATCTTATCAATGTTAGTGATGATTTAAACATGTTTTAATTACTTTATACAGAAGCAGTTGGGCCAAAATTATAATCATTTAATATATAAAAAAGGTTCATATTCAGTGACTTTGAATCCCTAAATGTTTGGCTTATAAGCAGGTGACTAAATTATGGTTTAGTATTAGAAAATAAGATTCGGTAATTTTTAATCAATCAGTTATTTAATTATTTATTTTCATTTATTTTTAATTATAATTGACATTTAATGTTATTTTACATTAGTTTCAGATATACAGCATAGTGGTTAGACATTTATATAATTTACTACATAATCAGTAATTATTAGATGGCATTCCTATGTTCTTTGTTCCCATGCCACGTTAAATCTCTGAGTTCTGTTCTGGGGATATATTTTAAAGTCATACAGTTAGCACATTTTCTAATGGGTAGAGATCTTAGATAGTTTAGTCTAATTTCATTTTATCTATGACAATAGGCTCATCTTAACTATTTAATATACTTTTTTAAAACTTGAAGCTCTTAAATCTTTACCAATTACTCAGGGTTTTTATTGGCTTACACTTTATGAAAATACTGATTAACTTAGGTTTTAATTTAACAGATCTCATCATTAGAAAAAATTAAAAGGTTTAAAAAATGGAAAAAATTGGAGAGATTGCTGGCACTCAACTAATATTCCAGGAAAATAAATGGCATGGTTTTAAAAGAAAAAAGTATTATATAAAAAAACACATATGCTTAGTTAAATAAAAGGGACTATTTTTAGGAGGCTGCTGAATGGCTCAAGAAAGAAATAACCAGCCAGACTGTTCTCAGTAAAGTTATTTTGAGGGAGAAAAACCTAGCAGGGTCGATGCAATGACTATGACGACCATCTGCTTGTCCTCACAGATGTACGAGACTGTCAAGGTTTAGCCAAACCATGAGTTTTTCCCCCCCAAAGAGATATTCGTAATTACATCTCTGAAAGAGTCATTTTTGTTAATAATTAAAACAACCCTGTGAGGGAGATACTGCTATTTTTGTGTGTGTGCTTTATTCAGCCTGTAGTTGAGAAAGATCTTAAGCTCTCAGTCTTAATTATAGCACTAAATAAAAATCAGATGCAAGAGGGCTCTTGCTAAGTTTCAACAAGTTCATATGAAACTCTTGTTTTTACAGTTAAATCCTGTTGCCCTTCAGATTTTAAGAGACTGGTAGCACTATAGATACATTTTATTTTATTTTTTTCTTCTGAGGCTAATGTCTTCCTAGTTGAGTTCTGATAAGAGTTGTAACTTCTGACCAAAGAATGGTGTCTGAGTTGATGCAAGCTGTTATAACAAACTCCTAAAGACTGAGTGTCCTATAAATAACACAGATTTATTTCTATTTCATAGTCCAAGATCAAGGCACCAGCATTGTTGCCTTTTTGTAAGGGTCCTCTTCCTGCTTCACAGCTGCCACCTTCTCACTCTGTGCTCCCGTGAGAGATGGGACTAGGATTCTCTCTGGACCATATTTAATAAGGTAGTAACCCCATTCATAATACCACACTCATAACTTAAGTACCTCCCCCAGACTATACCAACACCTTTGAGGGTCAGCATTTTAACATGAATTTTAGGAGGACACAAACATTTAGACCATAGCAAATGGGGAGTTTATTTTTCTTTTTATTTGATAGTTATTTTCTTATTTTAAACTACATTCATATTTATTACTGATGATTGGAAAATGCAAAATGTTTAAAAAGAGAAGTTAAAAATTATCCAGTGTTAAAGAGTTCCATTTCTGTTTATCTGAAAAAAATTATTTTTAACAATATACATGTATTTAGCGCAGGCCTTGGAGACAGGTTTGAGGGGTTAGAGGATAATTCCTAATTCAGAAGTTTCAAACTGGAGGTCTTGGACCCAACAGAGATCTACAGATGTGTTTGCTTAGGTGTACACAGTATTTAAAAATGGTGCTAAGTAGGTTGAAAATACTTAAAGATTGGAATAATTTATACAAGCATCTGTATTTTTAGTTTCTCTTGAAAAACAATGACAATATCTGATGATTTTGAGCCCATGTTACACATGGCAATGAGCTGAGTGACAGAGTCCCTCCCTTTTCTGAAAGACGTCAGATGCCTTTCTGAAGGCACATGGATTCCTACAAACACTATCTGTTTTTCTCACACTTATTTGTGGGCATCTTATTCCTACCTGCTGTCAGACTCTGCAATATCTGGGGCAAAGCCTTATGCATAGGAAAATCTTAGTAAATGCCCTGTGCTTTTAAATTTATTTGGAATAATTAACCAATAAAAAATAAGTTAGTATATTACTAAATATATTTGGATTTGAATGAAAGGGAGCTTCCAAAAAATAATAACAAACTTGAAACATACTGAAAACATTTATTTAGAAAAAAGTTTCTATAAAACCATGTAATTTATTTTAAAATTTGAAGAAGTGCAATAAAACAAGGCATGCCTCTATCATATTTATTTATTTTAAACTTTTAAATTAAATGCCCACATTTTTTGAAGATGATAGTGTGGTTCACTGGTTTTGAAATTCCATTTTCCCTTAGCAGAGGAACTCATCGTCCAAAGGGAAACAACCGTGGACACCAGATACACACTGAGCAGCTCCCCTAGAAGAACTAGGTAGGGACAGCTCTAAGCCCCTCAACTATCCATGCTTCTTGGCCTTAATGCACTTGCAAAACATAACCTAAGTTCTGTGGTCAGTTTGGAAACCACTAATTCTGTTAAGTTTCCCTACTTTGAGAAAAGAGTGAATTAATATTTAGTGAGCCTAATGGCTCTGCCCATTGCAAGCTGACTTGGGATGCCTGGTTACAAAGCTCTCTTCTGAAATGGATGGGAATGGAAAAAGGGCCATGAACTTAAATGTATCAACCCTTGAAGCCAGATACCTAGGTTCAAATATCAGTTGTTATTTATCTTACTAAATAAATAAATATGGGCATATTACATAATTTTTATGACTAAGATGGGAATAGTCATTGTCTTGCTGTGAGGATTAAATGAGTTAATATAGATAATTACTCCAACTGTAACAAATGGAGGAGTGATGGAATTAGAAAATTATCACTTGTCAACCATCACTAATGAAATTTATCTCTGACCACTGCAATGAACCAAATATTGCCATAAGTTAGTAACACAATTCTTTTTGGTCCCTCAGTGTATATAAAAGTTGTGTTTACATTACACTGTAGTCTATTGTATGCGATAGTATAGTGCCTAAAAATGTACACACCTTAATTAAAAAATACTTCACTGCTAAACAAATGTTGACCATCATTCAGCCTGTTAGAAAAATAGCACCAACAAAGTTGCCACAAAACTTCAATTTGTGAAAAAAAGCAATGTTTGTGAAGTCTAATAAAACAAGGTATGCCTATATCATACTTATTTATTTTGAACTTTAAACTAAACATCTATATTTTTAGAAGAATTTATTATTTTTACATTTTGAAAATACCAAATTCATTTTTAGGCACACCACCCTGAGTGTGATGGATCTTGTCTGAAAAATGCCACACTCCATGTACAAGTATAAGGGGGACAATGAAAAATGTAGCTTTTTCCTTTAGCAAGAGATGAGCCAAGATTACTTGGAGGTTGGGGTCGCCCACACAATTTCATAATAAATGCCTTCAGCTATGACTTGACACAAACACTATTTTTAAAAAATTAGTCATCCAGAGAATTTTGGAGATCTTATTTTAAAATTAACTGAGCTTGGTGGGCTCTCTGTAGAGTATACCCATACCATTCTTCCCTCTCAGGCATACATACGTCTTTGTTTTTTCTCCTAACCTCCACAGGTCCCCACGTGACTAGCAACCAGGGGAGCAGCAGGCAGCAGCAGCAGCTCTTTCCAGGCTTAATCCTCTAAACCTCTCTCCAAGGCCCCCTCTTTCTCTGACTTCCCAGTGAGCTAACAGCAGCCCCATTTAGGCTCATTTCTTTCCTGTAACGTTTCTAGGTAACCAAAGCTGAGCACCACCTAGGCTCTCTCCTGTTGCACCACCTAGGCTCTCTCCTGTTACTCCTTCTCTCTTATACTCTCCAGTGAGCTAACAGCAGCCATCTTGGTTCATTTCTATCACTGTGACCTTCACTTCTCAGTAAACTAACAGCAGCCCTACCTAGGCTAAGTTCTTTCCCGTAACATTTCTAGGGAGCCAAAGCTGAGAACCACCTAGGCTCTCACTTACTGATTCTTCTACCATAAGCCCTTCCTTTGTTTAACTGACCCCAGCTTTATAAAACATGCTCTCAAAATCACTTGGACTCACATTGTAAAATCATTTCTGCACAAAGTCAGGAACCCACATACTTCCAGCTGGCCCAAGGCAGACCTGCTCTGGGCCTAGTCCCTTTCCAGTGACAGAACGAGGCAATTTCTATGCTTGAGGGGTCATAGATTCTGTCCTAAGAGCACCTCAATCAATTAGAAAGACCAGCGGCCATCTACCTGGGCAATTCTCAACTAATCCCTTCATGACCTTTATGCTTGGGCCTTTCTTCCTGAAACTTGGATATTTTATTTTTAGAAAAACTTAATAGGTTATCTAGGTTAATTTTATTTTATCGCATGGGTTTAATATTATCTCTCAAGTGACAAGAGAATCAGAAATAGTGGTTATTTGACTGAGAACAAAAGGTTTACAAAGGCTGCATAGGCAAAGCACCATCTTCCCCAGACCCTGAAATGAGGCTCCACCCTGTGGTAGTGACACTGGCTATCAATTACCCAAAAGATATGAATTCTTTTACAGAATTCGTCTACAGTGAATGACATTATACACAACTCGATTTCTGTCTGGAGCAATGTGACCGCCTTGACCTCCCAGCAAGGGAAGAGTCAAGATGCAGACATCAAGCTTTCTTTCTGGGAGTTGGACCATGGATATGGTTTGCCCTTTGGTGGGCCAGGCCATATCACAGCCCCTTCCTTTTTACCAAATTCTGAAACTCTGAGAACTACCACTTTAACAAGGTAGAACATTGGTCAACTTCATACAACGTGTTTAATCTGTTCTTGGTTGCCATTCATGAGCTGAGTCATTCGCTCTCTGGGCCTGTGGTAGTCCATTAATCAGAACTCCGTAATGTATACCAGACATATGTATCAAAAGTCTAGAACCTTCCATCTCGATGTTGATGATATCCAAAAAATCCAGCAACTATATGGACAAAGTTGTCCTTCTGAAATGCCCCAATGCTGGCACAGAAGAACCATTTAATGAGGTAATTCAGTGGCTTCCTTAGAGCATCAAAGAACTCCAAGCACTAACCCAGCCTTGGAGACTGCTTGGACTAACCCCTAAACCCCTAAAGAATGAACCTACTCAGAGCCACTGTCTCAAAACTCAGAACACTTCTGGGTCAGAATAAGGATGGTTTTTAAGAGTAAAAATAAATAGAATAAAGTAAAAACAAATTAAATTAACTGCACTTTGTCACTCAAGTGACAGAAACTAAAGTACCACTCCAAGGAAGTGCATCTGTCTTGTCTCTGAGACAGACAAGTAAAAGGGCTGGATCAATTTGTTTCTAACACGTGAGTACTTAAGTAGCTTGTTCATGTGGAAACATACCCCCTTAGTGGTTTTCATTTATTTCAAGTATTTGGTGTGCATGAACACAGTCTATATAAATCAGATATACACATATACACTGCACAAATGCACATAAATATTTCTATAGTGAACTAGATGTATATGTACATATATGCGAAATTCGTAGCCCATGTCTCTTTCTGTATAATCTGTATTGGTAATCGATATATGTAGATTCTTGCACTTTGCAATGATCAGGTTTATATAGCAGTAGTAGGAGATACATATTTTTTCCATATAGACTGGAGAGCTTTACTTTTTTTCCAGGAATGATTCCAGCTCTTTAATCCTGAGCACTTTTGGTGCTGGTCTCTGATCTTCTAAACTCCCTGCCGGCTGACAACAAACAGACTTTGCCACTTTGATAACTAGACTTATCTTTAGCACAAGAACAACTACATTGAAATTCTGTAGAATTGTATCAGAACTTGAAAGATTCTTGGCATTTCTGAAACATATTTAAGGGGCGAATAACTGAAAAGAAACTAGTCCAACCACGAATTATAAATATAAAGTATAAATGCAAATATAAATATGTATGTATATATACATATATATAAATGATGCACCTTATCAAGGAATTATTTTAAGAATTTCATTATTTCAAGTATTTTTTTATTTTTTAATTTAAAATGTTCTAAAGTGTGGAATAACTTATTTTTATAGAATACTGATTTAAAATAGCCTTTAAACTGTTGTAATTAAACATCTTAAACAGCTCATATCTATTTCTCACATGAGGGCTCCTGACTAATCTTCATTATGTTAAAACTTAATTTTCATATTTCAAAGAATGTACTTGAGCACTGTCAAGTGAAAATTAAATTTTGATGGCTTTTAAATACTAATTTAATTTGAATGCTTAAATATTTTATGCTATCTGCAGGGACTTATATGTGATGGCTGTGATAAAGTTCTTTCACGGGTTAAATGATTAATTTAGCCCTTTCAAATTCAACAAAAGCAAAAATTAATAGATCTTAGTTTATTTAACTTTTAAAACTAAAAGAAAAGGACAAAATAAAATTTTACAAATTAAATCAACATTGTTTTAGGAAACTTAAGTTTTGTCATGTATGGTTACATTGCTAAGGGTTTTTTAAAAATTTGTTTTGTTTTTAATTTGATCCTCCCTTATTTTACTTAGTATTTAATGTATGGACTTCTAAAATATTGGGAGTATACTGTTGTTTTTTAACAAAAATCAATTTATATCATTTGTCTATTACTACAAAAATATTTATTGACTTAAAATTCAATGGTGTAGATGAAAACCTCATGGGAGAGAATCAGTTTTAACATATAAAATCACAAATTTATAACTTCAACTTCTGAATGTTATTTTTTAAAAAAACAACAACAGAGTGCTATATTGGAAAATAATTTGGTAATCTTTTGTTTCAAGTGGTTAGAGGTGATCTCAGAGAAGTATCATTTATCTTGATATCAGAAAGGTGAAGAGAAGTTACTCTCATACTCCTAAAATGCAAAGGCCTAAACATGAAATAGTGTGACACTTTCAAAATGAAGGAAGAGTCCCAGTGTGCTGAAGGATAATGAACAAGGAAGAAAGGTATAATCCAAGTTTTGAAGGTCATGCAAAATATTTTGCGTATTATTTTAAGTCTATGGGAAGTTATTGAAGGTTTTGACACCGGGGAGTGAGTGATGTGATAAGATTTCTGCCTGAAAAAAAAAAATCATCCTGGCTGTTACATGGAGAATGGAAGAGGATGTGGCAGTACAGCGAGTTGGCAAACAAGTCAGAAGTCTATTTTAGTACCTCAGACTAGAGCACAGAGGTGGGTGAAGCTCACGGTGCACTTGTAGTGGAAGTGATAGGATGGATGACGGCTGTGTGGGATGAGGTGGAGATGCGGGATGAAGGGGATTCTGGGTTTCTCTTTTGAGCTCCAACAGTGCTATTAATTTCCCGAGATGATGATCAGAAGAAACAGATAGTTCAGAAAATAATTAGAGCTTGATTATGGAAAAATTTTGTTTGAAAAGCCTGGGGAAAAAAATCTAGAAGAACCTTGCATAGGTAATTTGATGTACAGGACAATTTCAGAAAAAGAGGCCTGTACCCATGATTACTTTGTAGCATAGTGCATAGATGTGCGACTCCACATATTTGAAGAAAATAAGATTATTTGGAGGAAAATGTAAGGTTGACAATAGATGTCTTTTGCATAGTGTTTATATTCAAGCAGAAAATATCCCAGGAATTCCTTACCTTTCTCTCTCTCTTTTAACATCTAACCCATGAATATTAATTTTGCACAAAAAACTATCACATTTTCAAAAGCTGAATCGTTTTGTACATATATCTTTTTCCAACACATGTCTTAATCTGGCAAAAATCTAATTTTTCAAGTGGGTTTTGATAGAGTTTACGTATAGAACCATCTGGATTTAGAGATGTAGTTCTTGAAAGAAAATATTTTACTATAATTTCAATTGATTTAAAACATAGTGATCAATCCAATTTATTTATTTTGCACTGTTTCCGAATATACATATATTTCTTTTTTAAAATTAATTAATTTATTTTTATTCAGTTACAATTGTCTGCATTTTCTCCCCATCCCTCCACCCCAGCCAGTCCCACCTCCCTCCCCCACCTCTACCCTCCTCCGTGATGTATTTCTAAGGTATCATCTATTTCAACCAGGTATTTAAATATATTGGTTGGTATACAGTTGTTTATTATGTGTCTAGTAGTTTGTATACTATTTATTGCTTCTTTATTTAGCCTTATTGGTCCTTTCGTTAATTCTAATAATTTGTACATATCTTGGTCTTTTCTACATAAGGACATAGAAGACATATCACCTGATAATGCTGACATATCTTTTTCTTTTTTATTAGCCTTATATATTTTATTTGTTTATTTCTTATTTGTTATAGTGCTTGCTAAGTACAATCTGGAATAGAGGCAGAAATAATAGACATTGCATTTTATTTCTGAATTTATTTCTGAATTCTGAAAACTTGTTCTCACTGAGGAAATCTCCTGGGTGCCACAAAAATAGAGGCTTTTGGCCCAGGCTGGTGTGGCTCAGTGGATTGAGTGTTGACCTGCAAACCAAAAGGTCATTGGTTCGATTCTCAGTCACAGCACATGCCTGGGTTGCGGGCCAGGTCCCCAGTGGGGGCACCCGAGAGGCAACCACACATTGATATTTCTTTCCCTCTCTTTCTCTTCCCCTTCTCCTCTCTCTATAAATAAATAAATAAAATCTTTTAAAAAATAGAAGCTTTTGGTTGGAATTGTTCATGTTTTGTTTCACTGATGGGATTTTCTTATTCCTTTTTGGGTAATAAAATTTATTTTTCCTCTGGAAGTTTGCATTATTTTCTTTTGTTATTGCTATGTGATTTTTTGAGATACATTCATGTGTAGATTTATTGTAATTATTCTCTTTGATACTAAATGGGACTTCTGAATCTGAGGAACTTTCTTCGCACTTGAGTGGTGATCTGAAGTGGTAAAAACATTGGACCTGAGTAAGAGCTACTGCTGTACTCCCCACACTGTCAAGGTCCCCACTAAACCTCTCCTTAAGCCATGTCTCCACACAAAAAGAGAGGTCCACCTGCCTACTTAGGGGCCACACTTACTTCTGGACCACACACCAGGGTACCTGGAAACCCGTTGTTCAGTTCTAGTAGCCCCAGCATGCTTTTGTGCTCTCTCGTCTGTCTTCCCAAGGGCTGACTCCTCCTTCAGATTTATATTCTCCTGAGGTCAAACTTGACAAAGGATATGTGTATTTGTTTTTTTTTTTTTTCTTCCTATCACAGCATTGGTTTACACTCAATTAGCTAGTCCTTACCTGGCTAATTAACTGGCTTCTTAACTGGGTTCTTGAATTTTTGGTTTATAATTCTTGTTAGACTGTAGTAAGTCTCCTTGCAGGACGGGATTGGGAATTTTACTGTGGTATCCATACCAGCTGCTTTCAGGAAGGCTGCAGGAGGCCTAGACTATTGCTAAGACAGAACATTGGCCAATCCCTTAGGTATAGATGAAGACCGCCCCTACTTCCCATGAATTGCCATCCACTCAGGACATCCTCTTCTCCCTGTGCCCAATTTACCACAGGTATTATCCTAGAGAAGGAGATGTCTAGGTCATAAGTAGCCCAGTCGGTGGAAAAAGTGTAAACATCTACCTGCCCATGCTGTGGGAACCCAGCTGACAGTCCTGTTTTGCTTACTGGATACCTTTTATGTTTGGTGTTATCTCTGGTCCGTTTCAAATCAGTACACCTTGTGCAATATTGATCTTTGATGTCAAGTAAAGAAGGTTTTTCATGGTGTTGTATTCTAAACCTACTTTTGCCGTGGCTTTTATTTTTGTTACCTAGATGTCGTGGGTGAAAACATACCTGATGGTCTTGAGTTACCTACGTAAGAAAATCTAGACAATGAATATAAAATAATCTCAAGGAAACACACCAATTACAAATTAAGTGAGCAAATGCAATGCAGACTTTTTTCTATATTGTTTTATGCACTTTAAGATTCTAGCAGCTTTGCCTTCACAAAGAATGATTCTTCTAGTAAAAAGTTTGTTGAATAGCTCAGGAAGTACCAGTGAATATCTCAGAAAGCTTTTTTTTACCACAGACATTTCTGTATAAAATTTACTTTTTAATAAAACCTTTTCCTTCTAAGTTTGGCCTTTTGGTTTCCAGGGATTACAAGACATCAAAGTGCAAAACGTCTGCGAGAACAGTGCTCTCTGACACTCGCCATCCTTGCTCTGATGACTCGCTTAGCAGTTTCAAGGTGCCTGGTATGGCAGGATTCTTCTCTATGCACATTTTCTCAATCATCGTCATCACCTGCAATTTATTTAAGCTTTAGCCAATGTTGAATTATAGTAGTATTAGGTTTGTGAATTCTATTTTCATATTTAGTTTCTTTTCCCATCTCCATTTTGCATTCTTCCTTTTAAGGACTGTTTGTAATTTTGATCCACTATAATTTTTTGTTTTTCTCCAGCATGATTATAGATTGATTTACTTTTTAATGTTCTTTATACCATTTATGGTGATTTGAACATAAATGGAGAGTCTGTTGCATGTATACAATTATCTTGACATTTTTTAACTGTAGACAATTCTAAAAATGCCTGGTTTTCCTAGAGTTGCTGACTCAGTGGGTCTCGATTAGGGTTCAAGTACCTGCCTTTTGTTCAGATTTATAGGGTATTTTTATGAAAAAGGGCACTTCTTCCAGAATTATCTGATTTGATAGTATTCAGTTTTTATAAGTAAGTTTTCCAAGTTTGCCAAGGGTAAGGTAATCTTGTCACCATAAGGAACACTGGATAATTGAAACACACACACAGGTTCATGCGTGTGGATGCATAGCAGACACTGGCAAATCTCTCTGCCCCGCCTCCACAGTAACCCTCACGCCCACATACCACACTATGGCTTTATTCCTCAGGCATTGAGACCTAATATGTGTGCTAACCACTACTTAACTCTGCATTCTTATAATTAAATATCAATTTTAAGTTGATTAATTCGGAACTCCCGTAGATTAAAAATGAGTAACCCTATTTCAATCTCTTTGGTGGAACAAAAAATTTAATTTACTTAAAAGATTCACTAATGGTGTAAATGTTAATAATGTTTATTTGCAATATCTCATAAAGATGCACTTTTTTGAAATAATCTATTTTCTGGTATTTTCTTATTAATTTAAACTAATAATGAAGCGTGAAATCAAGTATTGAGTAAGAAGACCTCTATAATAGTTTATATGAAAAACCTAAGATTGAAAAATAATATTTACAGTGCTTAATTAAAAGCTAATGAAAATTAAAGCATTCTTAATTTAAATTTGCAATCTCTTTGAAGGTCATCTTCTTTCAGAGGGAAGATGAATACATAATAAAATCAAACTGCAAAGATAAAAGTGGAATCATTAAAAAAACAAAAGACAAGTTAAAATGCTATTGAACTATGAAAATACTAAAATAATTTATACTCTGTGTTAGTGGAAAAATAAGCTGAATTACTATGTTAAGGGCATAATAAAAATGTATGGCAGATACTTATTTTTATAAGTAATTAAATTTTATGGAATCTTTTTAAAGCATAAGTCAGTTCAAGCCAGGGATATAATTATGCAAACAATGCTTACACAAAATTTTAAAATGTAATTTCAAAAGGATTTTTTTCTGGAGTTAAAGTTTGAAATTAATTTACATTACATAAAAGATACATTGTATATAGATTGCACACCTTTCAAAGCAGTATATCTCCCAAAACTTATACATTCTTATGCATTCTTATGTATTAAAGATACATTAATTTATTTAAAAATACATATTAGTGCTTTTTCTCTAAAGATATGTATTACTGTCCACATTGTAAAGACTAAATATTATTGTATTCTTTCATATATTTATTTAATGTTGATGAGAACCTATACATCATTTCATGTAATATATAAAAATCAATTCAAATAAAAGCAATTTCAACATAATGAAATACAAAATCAAATTAAAATACACTGCAATTTAGTAGAAACTTTGCTGTAGTAGCAACTTAGATATTTAAAATCTCTATTGGGGCAAAATAGAGCAATTGGCTAATGTCAGCAAGATAGTTTCCCATCACACCCATATCAACTACCATTTCCCTCTTTGACATTCTGTGATGTTGATGAACACGTAAGCTCTGTCCTTAGAGAATCGATGATAAAATAAATTTCTGCTTTTCTTTCAGATATCTTATTTTCAGCTGTACTGACTAGAGAAAGATGTGAAAAAAAGGGATTTTATTCAATTATTTTCTTTACTCATCATCTGTCTCATTTCCTAAATGTCTGTATAAACGTCATTTGTATTAACCAGCTGAGAATTTTCCTTTCTCCAAGGAAAATTTCACTTCCTCCTTTACAGAGAAAATTTAAGCAATCAGAGATGTACCGAAGCAACTTTGTTCTCTCTTCTTAAAATAACAAAAATGCTAACCACAATCACTTTCCTCCTGTTCCTACTCAGTGTTCAGGGTTAGCTCTTCCCAGTCTACTCTTGATTGAGTTTCTCTTTACTTCCACATCCCCCGTGATCTAGCTTCATCAGTTATCTTCTAATTAACTTTGTCTTCTTCTTCCTAAGTACCTCTTACCCTACATTTTCAAACACCTCTACACATAAATAAATAAATTTTAAAACTTTTCTGTATCCTTCAGTTACTAAGAGGTCTCCCTTCACTTGATCTCAGGCAAACTTCATGGAGGGGATACTGTGGTGAGCTTTCTGACACCAGCTGATTCTCTGGGGTCAGGTGCATGTCCAGTAATTTAATTTGTTTCTGATACTAACTTCCTGGAGTTAGCACAGACCCCACAGATGAAAGGCTCAGTCTCACAAGATTGCAACAACTTTAAACACCAGTCATAACTCTCAGTTCACTCATAATTATGAGTGGTAAATTAGGGGTTCCCATGACCCTGTCCTCAGGTTTGATAATTTGTTAGAATGGCTTATAGAACACAGGAAGTCAGTTTTTACTGACATTTACTAGTTTATTGTAAAGGATACAAGTGAACAGCCAGATGAAGAGATACATTAAGGCCTGGTCTGGAAAATTCTTGAGGATAAAAGCTTCTGTCCCTATAGATTCAGGATGTGACACCAACCCAGAAAATCCCCAAACATTGTTGTTCAAGAGGGTTTTTTTTTTAGGTTTTTATTTTTTATTTATTTTTAGAGAAGGATGAAGGGAGGGAGAAAGAGAGGGAGAGAAATATCGATGTGCGAGAGAAGCATCAATCGGTTGCCTCTTGCATGCCCCCATCTGGGGACATGGCCCACAACCCAAGCAAGTGCCCTGACAGGAAATTGAACCAGCAAACTTTCAATTAGCAGGTTGGCACTCAGTCAACTGAGCCTCACCAGCCAGGGTAAGTTGTTCAAGAGTTTTTATAACCCAGTTCCCAGCCTGTGCCTCAAGGGTGGGCTGATAATTCACACCCTCCAATCACAAAGTATTGGGTATTCCTGTAGAAGAGCACCGTTCTGAAGCTAGCTAGGGGATGCACCCTCAGTAAACTTGTTAGCATAAACTCAGTTGTGATCTAAAGGAACTTCATATGAATGACAAAATACACTGCTACCAATCAGGAAATTCCACGTGTTTTAACAGCTCTACGCTAGGAACTAGAAACAAAACCCAAATATATCTATTATACCACAGATACTTTGCATATACCCTCTCAAATTCTTTATTTTCTGTGGAGTTATTAACTTATTAAAATAGTGGTTCCAGCCCATCATATTGCTGAAGCTAGTTAATGAATTTCTTCTTCAACAAATTTAATAGATATTTTAAAATTTGAGTTTTATTGACCTCCTTCCTGTATTTGATATGTGGATTAAAAAAGGGGGTTTTAGGAAAAATAACTTCACAGGGTAGTTTGATTATAAGTTCCTAGTTGGGCAGATTATGGTGGGTAGTTATGCCCAAGGCATAACTTCTTAACTAAAAGACTTATCTTTGCCTTAAGCAAGCCCTGTCCATTGTTTCTATGCATCCAGTTTAACACAACTTTGAAATAAAGCATAACCACCCTCAAGAGAGTAGTACCTAATCTTGTTAACTGCCCTGTAATCCAATCCCTGCCCTGCTTTCTCCCACCTCCATTAATCTTTCTTGGGTTCCTTCCTTGATTCCAAACAATTTTTTTTAAGCTGCAAAACTCATATTCTCCAAAGCATTTGATATCTTGCTCCCTGGTATGTGTTTACATTTTGGCTCAGATAAACTCATATGAATTCTGTAGAGGTTTAAATATTTTTTACATTGGTATTTACTTGGCATAGTGTGATAGGATTCCAAAAAAGCCCACTCAGAACCATGCTGTGGGCCTGGGCTTGGTGTTGTATATCAGCATTCGCCCACTGTGCCCCTTCGGCTCCCCGCTTTGTTATCTGGTGAACTTGGGTGAGTTTTCTCTCAAAAGTCCAGGCCTCCTTGCTTTAAGTAGCAGACCATGACTTTATTTGAGCTGTTCTTTGAAAATCCTCAAGGTGGATAAAGGGTAAGATAACCCAGTGAAAGGGGAAAAAAATGGACTGCTGCTTTTAATTTTGGCTTTTTAATCGGATTGCTTACTGAAGGTCTGAACAAAGGCTTTGCTGGTTTAAAGAGAGACAGAACTTTCTTAGCTCTGAAAGAGAAATGACATTTTACTCCCCAAACCAATAGCCAATGGAGTGAAGACAGTTGCTGAGATCCCTGAATCTAACAGGTGGTCAATGATGGGCAAGGAGTCATCCAGCAAGGTAATGGGGCCAATCCTGGAGAAGCTGGTGGAACCCACAGGGAGAACAAGGCACCCTGGAATAAGTTTCAGGAAGGTTAGTTAAGAAACTAGAAAAATTCCATGGCAAGTGGAATGAGGAAACTGAGTCAACCAGCTGAGCAATTAACAAAGACCCTCTCCTGAGACTACCCCAAGGGTTCTGTCCAGCCAAAGAAAGATAAAAAAGAATATCAATACGAAGGATCCGTGGCATGGTCTCAATAGAGCACGCCCATGCCTTGTATCCCTGCTGCTTCTCCTAAATCTAAGGGACCCCACAAGACTACCATCCAAGGGAGCAGTGGGCAGTGGCAGCTTGTCCTGGACTTACCCTTGGACCTGTCTTCAAGTCCCCCTTTCTCTCTTTCCCCTGCTGCTTCTTTGGCCTTAAGCCCTTCTCTAAAAGTGGGAATCCTAACCCACCTCACCATTCTTCTGACATTGTTTCTGTAAGTGCTGACTATGACTAGTACGTAGCTTGTAGATAAACAGCATGTTTTTATAAGAATCCTAGTAAATAACTTCAAAAGATACTCTTATCTTCAGTCATCCCAGCTCTGGGAGATTTGCTCACCTTCAAACATGGAGCCAAGATGATGTGAAGCCAGGATGACTAAACCAGGATGATGCACCTGGACCATCACTGGCCTTATCGGAATGGACTGTGATCTTCATGTAGAGAACTCTTCAACCCCTGCCCTTGATCTGCACTTGTTCTGCGTCCCCTCTTCCTCCTTATAAAAACCACTGACACATGGGGATGGGCTTTGAGACGCGGGTTCCCAGTCTTTCAGATGTCTGGCATCTGAATAAGCCACTTTTCTTTTACCAGCACCTGTCTCTCGAGTACGGACTTTAGAAGCAGCAGGCAGCCGGACCTGATTCAGTTACACGTTCTTTGTATTACTGTCCACAGCTTTAATAACCATCCTGCCAAAATCACCTTGACTCCTGCTGGGAAATCTTCCCAGATGAAATCAAGAATCCACACACTACAGGCCAGCCTGAGGCAGACCCGCTCCGGGCCAGATCCTGTCCAGGAACAAACTGAGGAAAAATTTCCTCTAGGATATAAAGTGGTCCTATAAGGCAGGTGCCCCCAAGCCCTGGGCCTCGAATGGCCCACTACCAGTTGGTGGCTGTTAGGAATCAGGCTACACAGCAGGAGGTGAGCAGCAGGCGAGGGAGCCAAGCTCTGCTCCCATTACCACCTGACCTCTGCCTCCTGTTTCCCCACTAGACCATCTGTGGAAAAATTGCCATCCACGAAACCAGTCCCTGGTGCCAAAAAGGTCAGGGGCCACGGCTATAGGCATAATCACTGCACTAAGTTCACCTGGAGATGTACAGGTATAGGCTGGTTTCACCAGAAGTTTGTTCAGACTGCAGATCTCACACTCAATGTGGGTAAGTGTGCCTCTCAGGCTGACAAGCCATGTGACGTGTCAGCCTCACATTAATACTAAGATGGCCAATATGATGATCCTTGGATAACTTTAAATGAATCTTCTGCATGCACAATTAGAAACAGCTGGTGATAAAATTAGACAAAATGAAGGAAATAAAGACAAGGAAACTATTAGAAATTGTCTCAAAATTTTAAAAGTTCCTCTCCTCTAGGCTAAAATGAAACTATGTAAAAAGATTTAGGTAAATAAATCAACATATAATGTCCCTTAGGTGTCAACCCAATTCTTTGAGATATTAAAAATGGCAGTATATTTCTTTTAAATACCTCCTTCATATGTTTAAAGTGGGAAGGTCATTTGGAACTTGACTCATCAAGGACAGATATAAATTGTAAACGCCTCCAGGACAATTAACCCTTACAAAAGTTTTCTATAGGTTTGGACATTTTGTCTGTTGACATATATCATGAATCATTTTCTCCTTACTTGAAGTTTTTTCTTTCACAATTTCTGTGCTCTCTTCCCCCCTCTCTATATATTGCCATACTCTTATCACTTGCCCTTTGGGATATTTTCCCACGAAATCAGCCCTTACCTGAACTCGATGGTTCCCAAGTGCCATTTTGGCAGGATGGGTGTCCTATTTAGTTTCCATTCATTTATTACCGAGACAGCATTGCTTTTACTTCGGTATTCCTATCTGCCAGCATCATTTTCACACAGAATATTTCAAACTTGTAGAAAAGTGTGCAGAATAATGTGCCAAAAGCCATGACCTCCTACCTAAACCCAACACATATTTAGCATTTTAAAGTATGCGGACACAAAGCGGCTCTGTAGTAAATCTGTGCCAAAAGCAAACTCACAGGATGGTCTGACCATAAATTCTTAACGGGGCAGGCCATGGTGGGTAGTTAGGACCTAGGCCTGTGAAAAAGTTGATCTTTGCTGCAAGCAAGCTCTGTTCATTGTTCTCATCTATCTAGGCAAAAGCACCGGTGAAGGCTAAATCCTCCTTTTTAAACCTCTAGGGGGAGGCGGGGTGCCTGCCCTCCGGGGAGCACATATTCTTGCCACTACATCTTGTGCATTGCTTTCTCCCATATTTGTGTAATCGTCCTTATTCCCCTCCTTAATTCCAAATAAATAAAAGACACCGCAAAAATTTGATTCTCCAGAATATTTGAGATCTTGCTTTTGGCATGATTCAAATAAACTCTCAAAAATTTTTCTCTACAGGTTTGGATGTTTCTTAAGTCAAAAAGTATTTACTCTATACTGTGGTATCACATTCAAACAGTGGTTATAAACTTTACCAGTCTCAGTTCTTTTCTTATCTTCCCAAAATATAAATACTAATCCAAAGTACATACCTCTCATCCATGCTGTTTTTACTATATACCCATAAACAATATGTATTATTTTGCTTAATTTAAAAATTTAGACAAACTATTCTTCTGCAATTACATATATACTTTTACATGACACTTTTACAAGACTTTACTTGTCAAAACATGAATATGGCCACTGCTTTTAGCTGCTATACAGTTTTTCATAAAAGTGTCTGATTTGTATCCATTTTTTAGTGGAAAGACATTTAGTTATTTCAAATTTTTAATTATTGACAAAAGTTTTGCAAAGAACATCCTGGATAGGTCTCTTTGTGCAAATGTTGAAAAAAAATTAATAGCCCTGGATGGTGTTGCTTAGTGGATTGAGCACCGGCCTATGAACCAAAGGGTCACTGGTTCTATTCCCAGTCAGGGTACATGCTGGGTTGTGGGCCAGGTCCCCACTGGGGTGTGCATGAGAGTCAACAACAGACTGATGTCTCTGTCCCTCTCTTCCTCCCTCCTTTCCTCTCTCACTAAATAAATTATTTAAAAAATTAATATATTCTGATTTGGGGTTTCTGGGTATGGATATTTTCAAAATTGTTAGATATACTTAAAATGCTTTTCATAGTGCTCCCATGCATTATATCACCTTCTATAATATCTAAAATAGCCCCTTTCCTCCATCTGCACGGACATTTGATATTGGCAGTACAAACAGTGGGTTACAGCACATGCCCTAGAGTTCTTGTCTCGGCTCTGACATTTATTTGCAATGGGACAATTGACAAAATTTTATCATTTTAACCTAACTGAGCCTCAGCTTTGTTGTCTATGAATGGGAATTGTAACAATCTCTAATTCATAGAGTTATTTTTTATGATCTAATGCTTTATTGAATGAACAAGCATATCATCACCTGGTGCTTAATTAACAACTCCATAATCACGACCTGTATAATTATCATTGACATATTGACAATTTTTTAGTTGCTGGAATGATAGGTGTGAAATTATGTTATTTTAATTTTCAATTCTCTGATTACTGGCAAAGTTGAGCATCTTTGAATGCAAATATTGACAATTTGTGTCTTCTTTTATATAAAATACTCCTTGCAGGGTGAATCATATATTTTACCTTAGGATTTACTAGCGTTTCTCCCAGAATTATGTGGCTTGACGGTATGCAGTTCAGGAACAGACACTGACCACGCTGAACAAGCTTGAGGAGACTGCAGGTCATTGTTGAAGACATGCTTTACATCTAGATCATCTCTACGCTGTTGTCATACTGTGTACTGTGTAGATGTGTGTCACCCAATGAAGTGGCCTTTGCCATATATCAAAGTAAGACTACATGAAGGACTGGTGTAACAAGTAAAACCTAGTCGCATTGCTCAAAGGGCCGTACGTTTTGACCTGAATCAATTCCTACCCCTGGCATTAATCTATAGAGGATTCTGTATTCACTCATGGTCTTCGCACATGTTTCTGTGGGGTTACTGATCTATTTAATTGTAGGAATTATTAAGCTATATTGATACAGGGGAAGATGGCGGCAACATAGGTGGGAGCGGAATCCACTTCCCCTCAGCGCCAGGGAAATACCTAGCTGATCTGAGGAGCAGAGCGAACAGCCAACAGTACTCCAGCATATACGAAGATTAGAGACCAAAGATAGAGGACATTGAAAGATCTGACGGTAAGAAGAGTGCTCAAGGACAATAAGGTCCCCGGGAACCGGGACCGCGCGGTACAAGGGCTGCAGAGGCGCCAGCCCTGGCGCAGGGGCTGCTGCAGGAGTCCTGGGAGAGGGCCAGGCTGCGCTGTGAGCAGCCAGGTGCTTGATTGGACCAGGGGGGGCTTGAAAAGGAGGAATTTCTCAAAAAGAAAAAGAAAATAGAGACACTCAGGGGCTAGTTAGAGAACTCTCGGTGGTGGCCGAGGCCCCTGGCGCCCCTCCCCCCCCCCCCCCCCCCCCGCCCCTGGACTGCGAACGCGGAACGCGGGATAAGCAGCACGGGCGCTCACCTGAGGTCCGGTTGCGCGTGGTTGCGCGCGCGCAGATTAGCGAACGGGGCCCATACGTGAAACCCCGGAGGGGCGCCCACACCTGAAACCTCCGAGATCTTTTGGAGCAGAGACTAGCTGCTCCACCCACAGACCCAAAACCTCGGAACCCAGTACCACGTGATTCGGTCCCAGGGCGGCCCCGCCCACCCGAGAGTCTCAAGCCCTGGGCGGCTGGATCGGGCCCCCAAGCGTAGAGCCTCTGGCTCGGCGGCGGGCTGCGCGCTCACCAAGCGTAGGGCCGGCTGGATGCGCACTTCCCAAGCACAAAGGGGCTGGCGAGAGTCGTAACACCAAGGCGGCTGAACCAGCAGCTTGCAGAGCGCCAGCCTCCCTAGCCTGGGCGGCTCGATTGGTCGGCCGGCTGCGCGCTCAGAGCCCAAATAACGTCACAAACCCGAAGCGGCTGGATTCCCCTGCTGCGCGCGCACGCGTCTGGAGCCAAAGCGGCTGGAGCGGCCACTCGAGAGTCCCAAGAACAAAGCTGCTGGATTGGCTGATCAACGGCCTGATTGCCTGCCAGGGACCACACCTACAAAACAGTGAAGAGTGTGACCCAGGAAGGAAGAAAAGTGAAACCAATCCTTCCAACCACCCCCTCCCGTTGCACAGACAGGACAACAGCAGAAATAACCTGAACGGTTTAAAGCCAACAGAAGATTTTTTTTTTTTTCCCTTTTTTTTTTTTTTTTTCCCTTTTCCTTTCCCCCTGAACTCCTTCTTCCTCTCTCTCTCTTTTTTTTCTTTCATTCCTTCTTCCTCCCATCCTTTACCATTTTTATGTCTTCTTCCTCCCTTCTTTTATCTATTTCTATGTTTTAATTTTTGTTAAAATTCCTTCTTATCTTGCCTCCGATCTTTCTTTAATCCTTCTTCCCTCCTTCCTCCCTTTCCTCCTTTCCTATTTCCTTTTTCCCTCCTTCCCATCTTTGGTTTTTTTTGTTTGTTTGTTTGTTTGTTTGTTTTTTCCTTTTCTTTCTCCCCCCCTTTCTATTTTTCCCACAGGTGCGACAACAAAACCTGGAGTGCTGAAAAGACTAGAGTTAGACCGTGTTAAACACATAAACGTCAGCTCAAGACCAGTGAGCACAGGAGAGTAAGGAGACAGCACCACCGAATCCCATTGGCATTCTACCATAGAAGTTCATATCATAAACCCAGGGATTCAGAACAAAGCAATTTAAGAAGCAGAGGCCAACAAGAAGAGCCTCACAAACAATGGGAAGACAAAGAAACAATTCCCAAATGAAAGGAAAGGAGGAAGTCTCAGAAAGAATACTAACCGAAAAAGAGGCAAGTCAACTATCAGATACTGAGTTCAAAGCAATGGTCATCAGGAAGCTCACTGAGCTCTCTGAGCTCAAAGAGAACTACCAGAAACTACAAGGAAACTACAATGAACTCACTGCAAACTATATCAACATGAAAAAGGAAATAGAAAATATCAACAAGAGCCAAGAGGAAATGAAGAATACAATTTCTGAATTGAAGAACACAGTAGAAGGAATTAAAAGCAGACTTGATGAAGCAGAGGATCGGATCAGCGAGCTGGAGGATAAAGTAGAAAAAAACACCCAGAAGGAGCAAGAAAAGGAAAAGAGGCTCAGAAAGAATGAAGAAGCAATAAGGGAAATGCAGGACAACATGAAACGTAACAATATCCGTATAATAGGAATACCAGAAGGAGAAGAAGAAGAGCAAGGGATAGAAAACCTGTTTGAAAAAGTAATGATGGAAAATTTCCCTAATCTGAGGAGAGAAAAAGTCACCCAAATCCAGGAATCACAGAGAGTCCCAAACAAGAGGAACCCAAAGAGACCCACTGCAAGACACATCATAATTAAAATGGCAAATTTCCAAGACAAAGAGAGGATCTTAAAGGCAGCAAGGGAGAAAAAGGAAGTAACATACAAGGGAGCCCCAATAAGGTTAGCAACTGACTTCTCAATGGAAACGCTCCAAGCCAGAAGAGAATGGCAAAAAATATTCCAAGTAATGAGAACCAGAGGCCTCCAACCAAGACTACTTTACCCAGCAAGGCTCTCAATCAAGATAGAAGACCAAATAAAGAGCTTCCCAGACAAAAGAAGTCTAAAAGAATACAGCTCCACCAAACCAGCTCTGCAAGAGATGCTAAAGGGACTGCTTTAAGGAAAGGAAGGAAAAGAGAAAGACAGAGGAACACAGGTAGGAAATAATGGCAATGAATAACTACCTATCGATAATAACCTTAAATGTAAATGGATTAAATGCTCCAATCAAAAGACATAGAACAGCTGAATGGATAAGAAAACATGACCCACACATATGCTGCCTACAAGAAACCCATCTCAGGACAAAAGACTTACACAGACTGAAAGTGAAGGGCTGGAAACAAATTTTCCAAGCAAACGGACAGGAAAAAAAAGCAGGGGTAGCAATACTCATATCAGACAAAATAGACTTCCAAAGAAGGGCCATAAAGAGAGACCCAGAAGGTCACTTCATAATACTCAAAGGAAGAATCCACCAAGAAGACATAGGCATTATAAATATATATGCACCCAACATAGGAGCACCCAAATACATAAAGAAAATCTTGGAGGATTTCAAGAAAGATATTGACAGCAACACAATTATAGTAGGGGATTTTAACACCCCACTATCAAAAATGGACAGGTCTTCCAAACAAAAGATTAACAAAGATATTGTGTCACTTAACAATACCCTAGAGGAAATGGACTTAACTGATATATACAGAGCTTTTCATCCCAAAGAAGCAAAATACACATTCTTTTCAAGTGTCCATGGAACTTTTTCAAAGATAGACCACATGATAGGACACAAAGCAACCCTCAACAAATTCAAGAAAATTGAAATCATATCAAGCATCTTCTCTGACCACAAGGGTCTGAAACTAGAAACCAAGGGTAAAAACCCAAAACACTCAAAATCATGGAGACTGAATAGCATGCTATTAAACAATGAATGGGTCAAGAACGAGATTAGGGAAGAAATCAAAAACTTCCTGGAAACAAATGAAAACGAACTCACAACAACCCAAAACCTATGGGACACAGCAAAGGCAGTCCTGAGAGGGAAGTTCATAGCAATACAGGCCTACCTTAAGAAGTTAGAAACAGTTCACACAAACAACCTAACCCTACACCTACAAGAACTGGAGGAACAACAACAAAGACAGCCCAGAGCAAGCAGAAGGAAGGAAATAACCAAGATCAGAGCAGAACTAAATGACATAGAGACTAAAAGCACAATTGTAAGGATCAATGAATCCAGAAGCTGGTTCTTTGAAAAGATAAATAAAATCGACAAGCCTTTAAGTAGGCTTATCAAGAAGAAAAGAGAGAGGATCCAAATAAACAAAATTAGAAATGAAAGTGGAGAGATTACAACTGATACCACAGAAATACAAAGGATCGTAAGAAATTACTATGAAGACCTATATGCTAAGAAATTTGAAAACCTAGATGAAATGGACACATTTCTAGAAAAATATAATCTTCCAAAACTGACTGAAGAAGAAGCAGAAAACCTGAACAGACCAATATCAGCAAAGGAAATTGAAGCAGTCATCAAGAAACTCCCATCACACAAAAGCCCTGGACCAGATGGTTTCACAGGAGATTTCTACAAAGCATTTAAGGAAGAACTAACCCCTATCCTTCACAGACTATTCGAAAAAATCCAAACTGATGGAAGACTCCCAAACTCTTTTTATGAAGCCAACATCATCCTAATCCCAAAACCAGATAAAGACACAACGAAGAAAGGAAACTTCAGGCCAATATCGCTGATGAACATAGACGCTAAAATTCTCAACAAAATATTAGCAAACCGCATCCAGCAATATATTAAAAAGATCATCCACCATGACCAAGTGGGATTCATCCCAGGGATGCAAGGATGGTACAATATTCGCAAATCAATAAACATAATACATCACATCAACAACAGCAAAGACAAAAATCACATGATCATATCAATAGATGCGGAAAAAGCATTCGATAAGATACAGCACCCATTTCTGATAAAAACACTCAGCAAAGTGGGAATAAAGGGAGCAGTCCTCAACATAATTAAGGCCATATATGAGAGACCTACAGCCAACATCACATTCAATGGACAAAAACTTAGAGCTTTCCCACTAAGATCAGGAACAAGACAAGGATGCCCTCTCTCACCACTCCTATTCAACATAGTATTGGAAGTCCTAGCCACAGCAATCAGACAAGAAAAAGCAATAAAAGGCGTCCAAATTGGAAAGGAGGAAATGAAACTGTCACTGTTTGCAGACGACATGATAGTGTACATGGAAAACCCTATAGACTCCACTCAAAAACTACTCGACCTAATAAATGAATTTGGCAAAATAGCTGGATACAGAGTCAATACCCAGAAATCAAAGGCATTCCTGTACACCAACAACGAAACTGCAGAAACACAAATCAGGAAAAAAATCCCATTCGATATAGCAACAAGAAAAATAAAGTACCTAGGAATAAACCTAACCAAGGAGGTAAAAGACCTGTACTCAGAAAACTACACAACACTGAAGAAAGAAATTAAGGAAGATACAAACAAATGGAAGCATGTACCATGTTCATGGATTGGAAGAATTAACATCATCAAAATGGCCATACTACCCAAAGCAATTTATAGATTCAATGCAATCCCTATTAGAGTACCCATGACATATTTCACAGATATAGAACAAACATTGCAGAAATTCATATGGAACCATAAACGACCTCGAATAGCTGCAGCAATTTTGAGAAAGAAAAACAAAGCAGGAGGTATCACAATACCTGATATCAAACTGTATTACAAGGCCACGGTAATCAAAACAGCCTGGTACTGGCATAAAAACAGGCTCATAGACCAATGGAACAGAATAGAGAGCCCAGAAATAAACTCAAATCTATACGATCAATTAATATTTGACAAAGGAGGCAGGAGCATAAAATGGAGCAAAAACAGTCTCTTCAACAGATGGTGTTGGGAGATCTGGACAGCTACGTGCAAAAAAATGAAACTCGATCACCAACTTACGCCATACACGAAAATAAACTCAAGATGGATAAAAGACTTAAATATAAGCCGTAACACCATAAAAGTCCTTGAGGAAAACATTGGCAGGAAAATCTCAGACATTCCACGCAGCAACATCCTCACAGACACATCCCCTAAAGCAAGGGGCATAAAGGAAAGAATAAACAAATGGGACCTCATCAAAATAAAAAGCTTCTGCATGGCTAAAGAAAACAGCACCAAATTACAAAGAGAACCAACAATATGGGAAAGCATATTTGCCAATGATACCTCAGACAAGGGCCTGATCTCCAAAATATATAAAGAACTCACACGACTCCACTCCAGGAAGACAAACAACCCAATTAAAAAATGGGCAAAGGACTTGAACAGACACTTCTCCAAGGAAGACATACAGAAGGCCCAGAGACATATGAAAAGATGCTCAGCATCACTAGCCATCAGAGAGATGCAAATTAAAACCACAATGAGGTATCATCTCACACCAGTCAGAATGGCCAACATAAACAAATCCACAAACAAATGTTGGAGAGGATGCGGAGAAAAGGGAACCCTCGTGCACTGTTGGTGGGAATGCAGACTGGTGAGGCCACTGTGGAAAACAATATGGAATTTCCTCAGAAAACTAAAAATGGAACTGCCCTTTGACCCAGTAATTCCGCTGCTGGGATTATACCCTAAGAACACTGAAACACCAATCCAAAAGAATCTGTGCACCCCAATGTTCATAGCAGCACAATTTACAATAGCCAAATACTGGAAGCAACCGAAGTGCCCATCAGCAAACGAGTGGATCCAAAAACTATGGTATATTTACACAATGGAATTCTACGCAGCAGAGAGAAAGAAGGAGCTTATACCCTTTGCAACAGCATGGATGAAACTGGAGAGCATTATGCTAAGTGAAATAAGCCAGGAAGTGAGGGACAAATACCATATGATCTCACCTTTAACTGGAACATAAGCAATAGAAGGAAAAAGCAAACAAAATATAACCAGAGACATTGAAGTTAAGAACAATGTAACAATAGCAAGGGCGGGGGTGGGGGGTGGGGGTGAGGACAGTGGGTAGAGGGGATTACAGGAACTACTATAAAGGACACATGAACAAATCCAAGGGGGAGGGTGGAGAGGGGGGAGGGAAGTGGGTTCACCTGGGGTGGGGTGAAGGGATGGGGGAAAAGGCATACAACTGTAATTAAATAACAATAAATAAATTTAAAAAAAAAATTGTAGGAATTATTTATGTACTTCAGACAATAATTATTTTGTTTCATGCCTCCTCTCCTAGTATGAGCTTTGCCTTCATTCTTTGTTGTCCTTTCCCTTAGAAATATTTCAACTTTTATATAGTAAAACAGATACAACTTTGCTGATGGTTTGTAATTTTAGCATCTTGATTTAGATCTTCTTTACTAAATTAATGGTATACATTCGTTCTATTGGTTATTACAAATTGAAGTTCGTGTTCACATTTAGGTTATCAATACACCAGATTTAAACATTTAAATACCACAGTGCCTGGCACATGTAGGTTTACGTTATCAGCTGTCATAGCAGATGTTTTCAGGGGCCCCTCCATATGCCCAACCTTTCAGCTCAGCTCCTGCCTGCCAGGATCTGCCTGTCTGTGCTGACAGGCAGCTGTTCCTGGGTCAGCGGGGAGCCGGTGAACAGCCTGTGGCAAGCCAGAAGTACCAGGGGATGGACACCCCCTAGGAGAACCTTCCCAAATGTAACTCCATGTAGTAGGTTCCAGATTCCTCAAGCTTTTAATAATTTTTTCTGTCAATCCACATGAGGATGCCAAAAGCTTGCCAGGCTCCCCAGCCTCAGTAGTGACCTTTGGCCTGGGGCTTTTGAGGAGATCTTCAGTTTTTGGTCCTGCAGCCAGAATAATCCAATATTCTGAGTTTGTTAGAAACTGCACCCTATTACTTCCCCTTCTCTACAATTGTTTTCCCTCAAGTCTGGCTTGATGCAGCAGTGGTCCCATAGCTCAAACACGTGATTTTAAATTTTCTGTGGCTTTCCTAGTTATCCGCTGCAGTTCCATCGATCGGCAGAAATTCAGACTGCCATAGAAACACAGGTCTCAGGTAGTTTTTTTATTTGTATTTCAATACTTGACTCAATCAATATGGGTGGTATACTATTGGTTCATAGTTTTTTACTGAAATTTGTCAAATAATACTGACTTTTGAAAAATATTATATATTTATTTAATAAAAATAGGTATTCTTTTTTTTGTATTTTTATTTTTTTCCAATGTGTGACTTAAATGTCTAATTCATCTATCAATTTTAAGATAGTGGTTAAGTCTCTTGCTATAATTGTGGCTTTTGAAATTTTGGCTTTATCCATATTTTGAGATGGTTTATTACACCTTTTAAGATTGCTGTTTTCTTATTTTTTAATAAATGCATAATGACATACAGTATTTATAATTATGAAAGAATAGTAATAATGTTTGCCATAAAAATATATATATGTATGTACACATATATACTGTAGGGTGATTGGAGGCAGTCAGGGTTCCTCACCTGGGTGGCTGGGTAGCTAAGGGAAGCAGTGTTCCCATAGCCTTGGAGAGGCCTGGTAACCAGTGTTCTCATAGCCTTGAGACCTGGTCCGATAAACTGTTCCCATGACATGAACTGGGCTCACATGCACAGAATTAAGTTATGTTATATAATTTCTGGCATCTTGCCAGCTTTGTTCCCCTCTAGTACTTAAACAGGTAGGGACTTCCTGCTGGGGGCGATGACGGGAGAGATGTGCAAGGGGACAGGTGCCACGATGGGTGCCATGCTGTAAAGCAAGAGCCATGACATGGGACATGCAGACAGACGCGCAGCTTGCAGCATGAGTGGCTCCCCCACCCATGAATAAAGGCATGCCAGACATCCCAACGGCTCTGTGAATATTTTTCCGTGTGCACGAATACCATGAACCTGCCTGGTCTTAAAGGGTGGCCACACATATGTGTACACACACACACATACACACACACAATATGAGGTCTGTCTGGAAAAAGTCAAGCCATTGATAATACAATGAGAATGGTTGGAGTGGCATCTATGTAACCCGGCAGCCAAGGAAAGTGGACTGGAATGCACATGTGTGAACAATGATGACTTCACTGTACTAGACAGTGGGGGCGGTAGATGCCATTGAGTGAGCATGTGTACTGTGTGGCCGTCACATTCAAAATGACTGAGTGAGTAGAGTAACAAATCTGCATCAAAGTTTGCATTAAGCTTGAACATTCCTCTGAGGAAACTATTTGGATAATTGGGAAGGCTTTCAGGGACAAGGCAATGAGTGCAGAGCAAATAAAAGTACAGAAAAAACACTTTAAAGATGGTTGAGAATGTGTTGAAAGTGATCCACATTCTGGAAGGCCTGCAACAAGCAGACCACCTGAGAGCTTTGAACACGTACGGGCTGCAATCAACAAAGATTGGCAACTGACAGTGTGAGAACTAGAAGCTGATCTGATGATTTCAAAAACTACTGTGTCCAAGATTTTGACACAGGATCTTGGCACGAAATGTGTGGTAGCAGAATTCATGCTGTGGTTTCTGCTACCAGAGCAGAAGGAACATCGCGCTGCAGTTGCTAATGACTTGATTCAAACCTCTACCAATGAACCAGATTTCTTCAAG